>NC_069500.1:1213497831-1213542831 GCF_027579735.1 Bombina bombina | reverse complement strand
TTAGCAGACTTTTCTGCTTAAGGTATGACTAGCCATATTTCTAACAAGACTGTGTAATGCTGGAAGGCTGTCATTTCCCCTCATGGGGACCGGTAAGCCATTTTCTTAGTCTCAAACAGAATAAAGGGCTTAATATGGGCTATAAAACTGGTAGACACTTTTATGGGCTAAATCGATTGCTTTATTTGGACATTTTATACATGTTTATGCTGATAATTCACACTTATAAACTTGGGGAACGTTTTTTTAACGTCAGGCACTATGTTAGACACCTTTTCCAGTCAGGAAGGGCCTTCCCAGTTGTAGGCTGAGCCTCTTTTTCGCGCCATTACTGCGCAGTTGTTTTTGAGTGCAAGACATGCAGATGCATGTGTGAGGACCTGAAAGTAGTTGGGAAAAGTTCCTAGAAGGCGTCATTTGGTATCGTATTCCCCTCTGGGCTTGGTAAAGTCACAGCAAAGGCTGTAGCTGGGACTGTATAGGGGTTAAATCTGTAACCGGCTCCGGTTTCGTTATTTTAAGGGTTAAAGCTCTGAAAATTGATGTGCAATACTTTTAATGCTTTAAGACACTGTGGTGAAATTTTGAACAATTCCTTCATATATTTTCACATATTCAGTAATAAAGTGTGCTCTGTTTAAAATTTAAAGAGACAGTAACGGTTTTGTTTTAAAACGGTTTTTGTGCTTTATTGACAAGTTTAAGCCTGTTTAACATGTCTGTGCCTTCAGATAAGCTATGTTCTATATGTATTAAAGCCAATGTGTCTCCCCCTTCAAAATTGTGTGATAATTGTGCCATAGCGTCCAAACAAAGTAAGGACAGTACTGCCACAAATCATGAAATTGCCCAAGATGATTCCTCAGATGAAGGGAGTAGACATGGTTCTACATCATCTCCTTCTGTGTCTACGCCAGTTTTGCCCACGCAGGAGGCCCCTAGTACTTCTAGCGCGCCAATGCTTATTACCATGCAACAATTGACGGCTGTAATGGATAACTCCATAGCAAATATTTTATCCAAAAGGACTTATGGCAGACAGTCCCTAAGGTCGAGGGGGCAGTTTCTACTCTAAACAAGCGCACTACTATTCCTATCGAAGATAGTTGTGCTTTCAAAGATCCTATGGATAAAAAATTGGAAGGTTTGCTTAAAAAGATTTTTGTACAGCAAGGTTACCTTCTACAACCCATTTCGTGCATTGTTCCTGTCACTACAGCAGCGTGGTTCTGGTTCGAGGAACTAGAAAAGTCGCTCAGTAGAGAGACTCCATATGAGGAGGTTATGGACAGAGTTCACGCACTTAAGTTGGCTCTTTTATTTTAGATGCCGCTTTGCAATTAGCTAGATTAGCGGCGAAAAATTCAGGGTTTGCAATTGTGACGCGCAGAGCGCTTTGGCTAAAGTCTTGGTCAGCGGATGTATCATCCAAGACAAAATTGCTTAACATCCCCTTCAAGGGTAAACCTCTTTGGACCAGAATTGAAAGAGATTATCTCAGACATCACTGGGGGAAAGGGCCACGCCCTCCCACAAGATAGGCCTTTCAAGGCCAAGAATAAGTCTAATTTTCGTTCCTTTCGTAATTTCAGGAACGGACCGGCCTCTAATTTCTGCATCCTCTAAGCAAGAGGGTAATGCCTCACAGTCCAAACTAGCCTGGAAACCGATGCAAGGCTGGAACAAGGGTAAGCAGACCAAGAAGCCTGCTACCGCTAACAAAACAGCATGAAGGAGTAGCCCCCGATCCGGGACCGGATCTAGTGGGGGGCAGACTCTCTCTTTGCTCAGGCTTGGGCAAGAGATATTCAGGATCCCTGGACGCTAGAAATAGTTTCTCAGGGTTATCTTCTGGAATTCAAGGAACTACCCCCAAGGGGAAGGTTCCACATGTCTCACTTATCCTCAAACCAAATAAAGAGACGGGCGTTCTTACATTGTGTAGAAGACCTGCTAAAGATGGGAGTGATACACCCAGTTCCAATGACGGAACAAGGAATGTGATTTTACTCAAATCTGTTCGTAGTTCCCAAAAAAGAGGGAACCTTCAGACCAATTCTGGATTTAAAGATCCTAAACAAATTTCTCAGGGTACCATCGTTCAAAATGGAAACCATTCGAACGATTCTATCCACTATCCAGGAAGGTCAATTTATGACTACCGTGGATCTAAAGGATGCGTACCTACATATTCCTATCCACAAAGAACATCATCAGTTCCTAAGGTTCGCCTTTCTGGACAAACATTACCAGTTTGTGGCCCTCCCATTCGGATTAGCCACTGCTCCAAGGATTTTCACAAAGGTACTCGGGTCCCTTCTAGCGGTTCTAAGACTGAGGGGCATTGCAGTAGTACCATACTTGGACGACATTCTAATACAAGCGTCGTCCCTTTCAAAAGCAAAGGCTCATACAGACATTGTTCTGGCCTTTCTCAGATCTCACGGATGGAAGGTGAACATAGAAAAAAGTTCTCTGTCTCAGTCAACAAGAGTTCCCTTCCTGGGAACAATAATAGATTCCTTAGAAATGAGGATCTTTCTGACAGATGTCAAAGTCAAAACTTCTAAGCGCTTGTCAAGTTCTTCATTCTGTTCCACGTCCTTCCATAGCTCAGTGCATGGAAGTAGTAGGGTTGATGGTTGCAGCAATGGACATAGTTCCTTTTGCGCGAATTCATCTAAGACCATTACAACTGTGCATGCTGAAACAGTGGAATGGGGACTATACAGACTCACTCCGTTGGTGGCTAACCCCAGGATCACCTGTCCCAGGGAATGAGCTTCCGCAGTCCAGAGTGGGTCATCGTCACGACCGACGCCAGTCTAGTGGGCTGGGGTGCGGTCTGGGAATCCCTGAAAGCTCAGGGATTATGGTCTCGGAAAGAGTCTCTTCTCCCGATAAACATTCTGGAACTAAGAGCGATATTCAATGCTCTCAGGGCTTGGCCTCAGCTTGCAAAGGCCACATTCATAAGATTCCAATCAGACAACATGACGACTGTTGCGTATATCAATCATCAGGGAGAACAAGGAGTTCCCTGGCGATGAAAGAAGTAACCAAAATAATACAATGGGCGGAGAATCACTCCTGCCATCTATCTGCGATCCACATCCCAGGTGTGGAAAACTGGGAAGCGGATTATCTGAGTCGTCAGACATTCCATCCGGGGGAGTGGGAACTCCACCCGGAGATTTTTGCCCAGTTGACTCAATTATGGGGCATTCCAGACATGGATCTGATGGCGTCTCGTCAGAACTTCAAGGTTTCTTGCTACGGGTCCAGATCCAGGGATCCCAAGGCGACTCTAGTGGATGCACTAGTAGCGCCTTGGACCTTCAACCTAGCTTATGTGTTCCCACCGTTTCCTCTCATTCCCAGGCTGGTAGCCAGGATCAAACAGGAGAGGGTGTCGGTGATCTTGATAGCTCCTGCGTGGCCACGCAGGACTTGGTATGCAGACCTGGTGAATATTATCGGTTCCACCATGGAAGCTACCTTTGAGACAGGACCTTCTTGTTCAGGGTCCATTCGAACATCCAAATCTGGTCTCCCTCCAGCTGACGGCTTGGAGATTGAACGCTTGATTCTATCAAAGTGTGGGTTTTCAGATTCTGTGATAGATACTCTGGTTCAGGCCAGAAAACCGGTAACTAGAAAGATTTACCATAAAATATGGAAAATATATATCTGCTGGTGTGAATCCAAGGGATTCCCTTGGAATAAGGTAAAAATTCCTAAGATTCTTTCTTTTCTGCAAGAAGGTTTGGATAAAGGATTATCTGCGAGTTCTCTAAAGGGACAGATTTCTGCTTTATCTGTCTTACTACACAAACGACTGGCAGCTATGCCAGATGTTCAAGCATTTGTTCAGGCTCTGGTTAGGATCAAGCCTGTTTACAGACCTTTGACTCCTCCCTGGAGTTTAAATCTAGTTCTTTCAGTTCTTCAAGGGGTTCCGTTTGAACCTCTACATTCCATAGATATTAAGTTGTTATCTTGGAACGTTTTGTTTTTGGTTGCTATTTCTTCTGCTAGAAGAGTTTCAGAGTTATCTGCTCTGCAGTGTTCTCCGCCCTATCTGGTGTTCCATGCAGATAAGGTGGTTTTGCGTACTAAGCCTGGTTTTCTTCCAAAGGTTGTTTCTAACAAAAATATTAACCAGAAGATAGTTGTACCTTCTTTGTGTCCGAATCCAGTTTCAAAGAAGGAACGTTTGTTACACAATTTGGACGTAGTCCGTGCTCTAAAATTCTATTTAGAAGCTACAAAAGATTTCAGACAAACTTCTTCTCTGTTTGTCGTCTATTCTGGTAAAAGGAGAGGTCAAAAAGCGACTTCTACCTCTTTCCTTTTGGCTTAAAAGCATCATCCGATTGGCTTACGAGACTGCCGGACGGCAGCCTCCTGAAAGAATCACAGCTCACTCCACTAGGGCTGTGGCTTCCACATGGGCCTTCAAGAACGAGGCTTCTGTTGATCAGATATGTAAGGCAGCGACTTGGTCTTCACTGCACACTTTTGCCAAATTTTACAAATTTGATACTTTTGCTTCTTCGGAGGCTATTTTTGGGAGAAAGGTTTTGCAAGCCGTGGTGCTTTCCGTTTAGGTAACCTGATTTGCTCCCTCCCTTCATCCGTGTCCTAAAGCTTTGGTATTGGTTCCCACAAGTAAGGATGACGCCGTGGACCGGACACACCAATGTTGGAGAAAACAGAATTTATGCTTACCTGATAAATTACTTTCTCCAACGGTCTGTCTGGTCCACGGCCTGCCCTGGTTTTTTTAATCAGGTCTGATGAATTATTTTCTCTAACTACAGTCACCACGGTACCATATGGTTTCTCCTATATTTTTCCTCCTGTCCGTCGGTCGAATGACTGGGGTGGGCGGAGCCTAGGAGGGACTATATGGCCAGCTTTGCTGGGACTCTTTGCCATTTCCTGTGGGGGAAGAGATATTCCCCACAAGTAAGGATGATGCCGTGGACCGGACACACCGTTGGAGAAAGTAATTTATCAGGTAAGCATAAATTCTGTTTTTCAAAGAGTGTTGTGGGGGGGTTCTATGAGAGCTCGGGGAACCTGGTGACCAGAGGAAGCGATCCTTCCAATCAACATTCTGGAACTGAGGGCCTTTAATCTTGTTCTTAGAATCCTTCAACAGGCTCAGGTTGTCTCAACTCACAATATTAATCAGGAAATTGTTGTTCCGTCCCAATCCTCCTTCATTTAAGGAGAGGCTGTTACATAATCTGGAGGTGGTTAGAGCCTTAAAGTTCTATCTTCATGCTACCAAGGAATTTCATCAATCTGTGGATGGGAACATGAACATGTGCAACCTTCATGTTTATGATTGTCATGCAGACCCTCTTGTACTAAGGGGAGCATATAATGAATGGACTCCATGTTAAAGGATGCTACTCTGAGAAATTAGATGAGATTCATTAGATCTAAATAGGATGAATAAGGTCCCCCTTAGTTGGAAGCCATGAACAGATTAGGATAGATCCTAGACCCTGTTCTCTAACAGGAACTGGAACACCCACTCCCAGGAAGGAAAAAATACAGAAATATTACAAAAAATTACTCGCTCTTAATTTGACCTGCAGATAAACATGAGAGGTAGAATATGAGTAAAGTTATGAGAGCTGTATTGTAACCCGGAGATACTATGTCCACAGCCAAAGGATCTGGGACAACTCACCTCCAGACTTGATAAAAAATAGAGCAAGTCTGCCCTTCACTTGATCCTATCCTGGATCGGGGACAAAACCTTCATGCTGATTTAGCCTCAGCTGCGGGTTTCTTTAAATGCTTCCCCTAGTTCCAAGACCGAGTCTCCAAGAAGACATTCCTGCTTGGAAATAAGAGAGACTGTTCTTTGAAGTTACAAAAGGAACAAATTTTACTCTGACGTCCTTAAGGTCTATTCTTCTTTTCTTATGGTAGAAAATACCCTTTTTCCACCCGTAATATCAGAAGATAGTTCTGTCAGACCAGGTCCAAACAAAGTCTCATCCTTGTAAGGAAGTGCCAGAAGCTTGGACTTGGAGGAAAACAGCTGACCAAGATTTTAACCCCAATGCCCCGCGGTATAGCACAGTGAAGCCAGAAATCTTGGCTCCCAGTCTATTTAGACAAGACATTGCACCAAAAAGATGCCGCATTTTGACACAGTGGCAATACATGCAGGTTTCTGTAGAAAACCTAGATGATCAAATAATCCTCCAGCTTCTTGCCCATGGATCCGTAAAGGAAAATCTACCCTCCATAGGGATTGAAGTACTTTGAGCCATAGTAGAAATGGCCCCTTCTACTTAAAACCCTGTGCATTTAAGGGAGACAGTGTCCACAGCTGCATTCATTACTTTTGTGAAAATAATACCCAAGCTAGAGGACACTGAATGCAAACAACGGGTGGGTACTAAAGGCAGCCCCTTCAAAAGGCACCACAGCCTGATTATGCAACACCCGGAAAAAAAAAGTATAGACACCGGTGAAAACCCAAAGCCCAGTTAACTACACATTAGTTACACCGCTGGCAAGCCGAATTAAACCACTCAGTCCCAGAGTCAGCCAAGGAGTCAACCCCGCGGATCACGACTCCCATGAAGGTACCCGGTCAAGACTAGGACTGCTATCTGACCAAAAAAAAGAGAACAGAATCTCATGAAAAATCCAAAGGCTTAATCCACTTTGTAGACCATAGAACGTACATTAGCAACGCCCAGGGAGATGAACTCCCTAGAAACACAAGGACCGAAGAAAGAGATCCACACACAGGGAGACATGTCCCAAAAAGGACTCAACGAACACCCTCATATCCTTGACCCTGTACCACACCCAAAGGAACTCCAGGGAAACCATGAGTTCCCTGTTGCATCGTAATAAATCTAGATCTGCAAGCTAGACAGCAGAAATAGGATAACCCAACACCTAGTTAAAGAGTCTTCCAAAAAGAACACCAACCGCTGAACAGGAACTCCCAATGACCAGCTTCCAGTAGAAAGCTGACTCACCGTTGCTAAACCCAAACACCAAAGGCGTTTCAGAGCTTGCTAACCCCCATCAAAGTGCAATTAGCTGTAGCTGGTGACACCCTCAAAGTGTAAAAAACCCCAGACCCTCAGCATCCATATATCAGAATCCAACATAGAGAAGGAGCCCCATAGGGAACAAACCCTCAGCCTCCCGCTGCAGGAACGGAAGAACCAGTCACTACATAGCAACTCTCCTTCCAGGATTGTGAAACGCAAGAAGGGAAAAAACCCTTACAAGGCCAGACACCAAGGACCCATAGGTCGCTCCAAATACTAAGGTAACTCTGAACCCGGAGAACCCTACCCTCACTCTAGAAGAGAGAGAATTTAAACAATGGAAAACCACCCTACTATAGAGGCGAGACCCCTCGGCCATATCGCCAACCCAGGTGAAGATACCTGAAGTCTACAAGAACAGCTTAAATGCTCTAGAAGACCAGTAGGGGGACCGTCAGAGGGACCTAAATCCTAAGCCACAAACAGATAAGCATCTTTCACAGGGCCCCAGCCTCTATGGAGAGAGGCCCGCAGGACCACAAATATCTAGAGTGAGATCGATCCCTCCACACCCATCCAAGGAGGGACACGAACCTAGGTCAGGGTCTTCAAAAAAAGAATCGCTTAAAGATCCAACTTCCAGAGAAACCCTAAGCTGCCTCCTACAAGGTGGAACACACTTCTATAGTCTGTAGACTTAGCGATCTAGCAATAGCCACAAACCCAAGAGCCACAAGGACTTTCTTAACAGTCTAAGATTTAGCACCCAGGGCACTTGGATCGCAAAGAAATCTTGTAGGCAAGCATTAATACGTGTTTAACACGCAGGCAAGGTAGCAACCAACGGCAAATGAGCACCCTGTACCCTGCTCGCCATCCCAGAGATTTGTTCTTAAGACACCGTCCACGAAGCCCCTAACGGAGCATCGAGGAAAAATGGTCAACTACCTGACCCCAAAAGGGCGGTTCTCTGTAATCTACCTTGCCTTGTCACTGACAAGCCCCAATGCTAGAGGTGCAACAAGGACGGAAAGACACCCGAATGTCGAGACCATGGTCAGACCAAGGGTAATGGAAGAGACAACAGCCAGAGATCCTTGAAGAATCTTTTTTCCAAAAATCTTCTTTAAGCAGGCAAAAGCTGCAGCTTCGCAGCTCCCCACAAAAGGCAGGGAACCCCTGCACACCAACTCTTAGAGTAACACAACTCTGAGCAGAGAAAGAACATGCCCATGCATCCAGACCATATGATCCAACCAAGGCGGGAAGGAAGGAAACTCTGCCGCCGCAATAAAATGTTTAATAGGCTAAAGAGTCACCGTCCGGAAAAATCTTGAGTGAAAATGCAAACCATTAAACAATTGGCACATCAGACCACATAGGTCACACACATCTCCCAACTTCCAAAGAATGGAATAACAGTTCTGAATCCCGGGGGACCTGAGAACCATGACGTCTGCAAAAACAGATCCGTATCCCAGACGAGAAGCCCGAACAACCAACCTAGATTGGCACTCATAACCCTCTGTTCAGAAGGGTTGTATTGAAACAACAGGCCTCATACTTCAGTAGGATCCTAGCCCGGAGTCCATAGAATAGGCCAAGAGACATTCAAAATCCAGCAGGATTAATCAACACCATGTGGATGACATGAACCCTGGTAACAGTCGAAAAAGTATCCAACCAGTACCTGCCTGGTATAAGGACACTCTAGAACTGCCCAAGTTCCAAGAAAATTAGTCCAGAAGGATCGAAAAATTAACTAGAAAAACATAATTCTTTCATTCAACAAGTGCGCAGCTTCCGAGGAAGTGCCCACGTGACCTAAGTCGCAAGTATCGGTTCCAGAGAAGAACGTTCATAAAAACGAAACATCTAACAGGCATGAGCTTAAGAAAAAAAAAACAAATTAAACACATCCATCCGGATCAAAAAATAAAATGAAGGCAGCACCCATCAGGTGAACGCCCAAGGTGAATGAGAACGACAACTGGGCCAGCCGATTTAAAAGCCCCATTCACCCAAGCTCAGAACTGAAACCAAAAAAAAATAAAGAAAAACGGTGAGGTTAAGGAGATTGGCTTCATCCCCAAACATCATATCCATTTTGCCATCCAGCTTCTAAGGCCTCGGATCCCTTGGCCCGCTAGGACTAGGATCTTCCAACATTGCCAAAACGTCTTAAAAGAACACAAAGGCGAGCCAGCCTATAACGGGAGGCAAAATCATCTCTTGCCGGATCAACTGAAGACCCTGGACCCGAGATAGGAGCCCCTGAAACCTCTAAGGGGCCAACACTTCCCCAGAAGGCCGAACCGAATTGGGCGATCCCACGCTCGACGGGCTCTGATTAACAGAACACGGACAGTATCTTAGAAATACAAATAAATGCTTTAGCGCCATAGAAATGGCAATGCGGAACCGTGCCGTAACCTCTGCAGGAAACGAGCCACCCTCCGGAGGAGTCAAGGCCATAGGGACACCTGCTTGCGTAGCCGGGAAACGGACTGGGGCACTTGCTTCACGGGTCATGGAAACCTTTGAGGCGGATGGCTCAATGCACTCTAAGCTCCCTGCTTCGGGAGAAGAAAGTACTCTAGAACGGCAATCGGAACATAACTGATGGGCATTGATTACCCAGGCCATTTCATATTCATCATAAGACACATTCTCTGTATCTGAGGCATCCGTGTCGCGCATATTAGAATCCTCCATAATATTGAGATTACGAAAATGACAAAACTGGCACCCATTAACACCCCCAATGGCTGGGGCACTCACCACCTCCTGTGAACCAGATAACCCACGAGCAGGACTCTCGTGGTGGCACCAGTCAGTATACAGAAGTGAAAAAAACAACTTAACCATGTCAGTCGCGAAAACAAAATTTATGCTTACCTGATAAATTTATTTATTTCTTGACACGATGAGTCCACGGATCATCTAATTACTAATGGGATATATCACTACTGCCCAGCAGGAGGCAGCAAAGAGCACCACAGCAAAGCTGTTAAATATCACCTCCCTTCCCTCCTACCCCAGTCATTCGACCAAAGTAAAGGAGACAAGGAGTAACAAGGTGCAGAGGTGTCTGAAGTTTATAACATACTAACAACCTGTCTAAAAAACAGGGCGGGTCGTGGACTCATCGTGTCAAGAAAGAAAGAAATTTATCAGGTAACTAAATTTTGTTTTCTTTCTAATGACACGATGAGTCCACGGATCATCTAATTACTAATGGTATTCAATACCCAAGCTAGAGTGCACAGATAAGGGAGGGACAAGATAGGGAACCTAAATGGAAGGCACCACTGCTTGAAGAACCTTTGTCCAAAGAGAGGCCTCAGCCGAGGCAAAAGTGTCAAATTTATAGAACTTTGAAAAAGTGTGAAGAGAGGACTAAGTTGCAGCCTTGCAAATCTGTTCCATAGAAGCTTCATTTTTCAATGCCCATGAGGAAGCAACAGCCCTCGTGGAATGAGCTGTAACTCTCTCTGGAGGTTGCTGTCCAGCAGTTTCATAGGCAAAATGTATGATACTCTTCAGCCACAAAGAGAAGTAGCCGTAGCTTTCTGTCCCTTACGTTTTCCAGAGAAAATCACAAATAAGGCAGAAGACTGACGAAAATCCTTAGTCGCCTGTTAATAGAATTTTAGAGCACGTACCACGTCCAAATTGTGTAGAAGCCGTTCCTTCTGAGAAGAAGGATTAGGACACAAGGAAGGAACAACAATCTCCAAGATAACAACTTAATATCTAAGGAATGCATAGGCTCAAACGGAGACCCTTGAAGAACCTTAAGAACTAAATTAAGACTCCACCAAGTCTGAATACAAAATCCTGCAAGGCCACGCCGTTGCAATGAGGATCACAGACACCCTCTCCTGCTTGATTCGAGCAATGACCCAAGGAAGAAGAGCAAATGGAGGAAATATTTATGGAAGACTGAAGGTCCAAGGTACCGTCAGGGTGTCTTATCAGTACAGCCTGTGGGTCCCTTGACCTTGACCCGTACCTCGGAAGCTTGGCATTCTGCCGAGGATGCCATGAGATCCAATTCCGGCTGACCCCATTTGAGAATCAGGCTGGAAAACGCGGATGGAGTTCCCACTCCCCCAGGTGAAAGGTCTGCCTGCTCAGGAAGTCTGCCTCCCAGTTGTAGAACGGGAACATGCAAGTATGTGTCCTTTAAATCCACAGTAGTCATAAATTGACCCTCTTGGATCAACGGAAGAATGGAACTAATAGTACTTTGAGGAATTTGTTTAGACTCTTGAGGTCTAAAATTGGTCTGAAGGTTCCCTCCTTTTTGGGAACTACGAACAGATTGGAATAAAACCCCAGACCATTTTCTTGCATCGGAACAGGAACTATCACTCTCAGGTCGGAGAGGTCCCGTACACAATGTAAGAACGCCTCTCTTTTTGTCTGGTCTACAGATAATCTTGAAAGCAGAAACCTGTCTCTGGGATGAAAATTATTGAACTCTAGTTTGTATCCCTGGGACACTATGTCTACTGCCCAGCTTGAAAACCTGTAGGGAAGCATCAGTAATAAGGGAATTAGCCAACTTAAGGGCTTTTATCCTATCATGGATCTCATCAAGGGGAGTGTCTGTCCTAATAGCATCAGACAGCGCATCAAACCAATATGCCGCAGCACTAGTGATGGTAGCAATGCACACTGCAGGTTGCCATTGTAAACCTTGGTGTACATACATCTTCTTGAGTAACCCCTCATAGGATTTTTAAAGGCACAACTATCTTCTATGGGGATAGTAGTTCTCTTGGCCAGAGCGGAAACAGCGCCTTCCACCTTGGGTACTGTTTGCCAAGCCTTCTTGATAGAGTACGCTATGGGAAACATCTTTTTAAATATAGGAGATGGAGAAAAAGGGATACCTGGTCTCTCCCATTCCTTAGCAATGATCTCAGAATCTCGGTCTGGTACTGGAAAAACCTCTACCGAGGAAGGTACATCAAAATATTTGTTTAGCTTACTGGATTTCTTAGGATTAACTATAACCATAGTGTCGCTGTCATCCAATGTAGCTAAGACCTCCTTAAGTAACAGGCGGAGGTGTTCTAGCTTAAACCTGAAGGATACAACTTCAGTATCAGCAGGAGGAATTACACTGTCAGAATCTGAGATTTCCACCTCAGATGCTACCGAAAGATCCTCCTCCTCAGCCTTCTGGGAGGGGGCATCCAAAATAGCAACAACTGCGTCGGTAACCCCTACTGAATGTTTCCTTTTCCTCTTGCGCTTTCCCTGCAGCATGGGAAAGGCAGACAATGCATCAGAAACCGCAGAGGACATGAGAGAAGCGATGTCTTGTAACGTAACTCCAGGAGGAGTCCGAGAGGAAGCGCAGGGCACTGCATATGTGGGTAATACAATTTGGGATGCTTGAGGAGAAAGCTGCGGCATATATTGAACATTGTCATTAGACTCCTGAACAGCATCCGCCTTGGAAAATGTTGGTTCAGAAAAAAGTCTATCCCTATAATTTAAAGTTCTCTCAATACATGTGGAACAGAAAGGGATTGGTGGTTCCACATTGGCATCAAAACACAAAGAACAAGTGACATTTTGCAAAGCCTCTTGGTCCATTCTGACTCACAATGGATCAAATTATAACCTTGATCTTTTAATAAAAAATTTTGATGAAAAAAACCTTACTGTCCCTTTAAATTTATACCGTAACTTTTTTACTTTAGTCTGCAGAATGAGGATTTTTTTCTAAATAATGATAAAATAGCACCTCTACACCCCAGCTTCTTTGCTGAGGTGCCTACCTGATCTGCTACACCGGAGCTTGTTAATCCCACTAGATAAACGATCTGGAACCCAGCAGCTGACGAAGTGAGCCGTTCTCCGGTCCTAGAAACGCATGCTTTCATAAAATCATGCGTTTCTAGCCAGACCCTGAAAATACTCTTCCTCCGCACTCGGAAGTGAAGTAAAAGTGGCGCGCAACACAGATTGACGCCTCACATAGCTCCGTCCATCGTGGGTGTCTCTCAAAACAAAAATCTCCCGGTCGGCATATTGTAATAAAGTTTAACCGCCTGGAGTAGTGGAACCACCAGAGCCTAAAGTCTCTCAGCCCCAGTGCCTGCATAAACGGCTGTCTTATCAATCCTCTCCAGTATAGGAGAGTTTAAGTGTCCCTTCTTATATAAAGTGCCTTCATATAAAATTGGCCCTCTTGTCATTTATGTCTTTGAAATAAAGTGCCCACTTTTTCTGAGTGTCTTCTTCCCAGAAATAATAAAGCCAGCACTTACCTCACAAATCTGCCCGACAGCAAGGCAGCTCACCAGGTTTGAGAGGTCCTCTCCCTCATATAGCCCTGTGGAAAGAAAAAAGACTGAGTAATTTTACTCAGGTGTTCAGAGTTAGGGCAGCATAAATTACATGGGAAGCGCAGTGACAATTATGTCCCACAAGTTCCCAGAGCCACCACTGCCCTACTGAAGAGACTGATGTGGACTACGGTTACACCCTAGAACAAAGCAGCACAAACTTGCAATACTTAAAAAAAATAAAATCTTTCTTGAAGAATCTTTTTCTAACAACTTATTTTACCACTTCCTTGCGCTAACGTAGGCAAAGAGAATTACTGGGGTGGGAGGGAAGGGAGGTGATATTTAACAGCTTTGCTGTGGTGCTCTTTGCCGCCTCCTGCTGGGCAGGAGTGATTTATCCCATTAGTAATTAGATGTCATCATGTCATTAGAAAGAAAAGGGCGTGCAGTCTCAAAGATTGCGTCAGTAAAAGAAGGCTGTTATGTTCCGTAAAGGCTGTAAGCCTAAGGATAGCTACACATTTGCAGATAGAACCATATAACAAACATGATAAAAAGTCCCCCCTGTTCAATAACCCCACTCAGGAGATATTAACCCATGATTCCTTATTAAGATAAAAGGAGTCCCACTGGGACCCTACTTTGTTTCGTTAACATCACATATCGAAATAAAATGAAACAATCTTACTGGAATCTACACCATGGAACAGGAACACGGCCCTTCAAGTGTGACAGATAGTAGCCTCACTTCTGACATGGACTTGAGTGAAGAAAGCTAAGCAGCGGAACTCGTCAACGCTGATTACCAAGGAGCTGTTAATATGAGTCGGGATGGGTTCGCAGGAAAACTCTCCCTGCATCTCCTGACTATAACTTTTATCCATGCTCTCATTGAAAGTCCCATTGTGAAGAGTACTACCCTCCAGACTATCTCAAACGTCTGACACTTCTCTGCCAACCTCCTGTGATGAAAGGCAAATAATGACTGGGGGAGATATTTAAGCCTTTGCCTCCTCCTGGTGGCCAGGGTCTTATTTCCCAAAAGTAATGAATGCAGCTGTGGACTCTTCCCTTTTAAGAAAAATGGTTTTATTATCAAATTAATCAACACACTGCAATTAAGCCATTGCTTTAGTGTAATTTCCTAAATGTAAAATTGAATTTCATCTCAAAACGGCCTGTTTGTAAAAAAAAAAAAAAATCTGCCTCTGGGTTTATGGTACCAGTAACATGAGGCCAATTGGTCTTGTTTGTTTAAGTAGTAACCTTTGCAAGGGTGTATATTTATTTCTAACTCTATTTCCTCAAAAAAACTGGACCTTTCAGAATTAGTTTTGCTTTACTAGTCAACCCCCCAAAAGACACAGTGTAAGCATATCAAGTTTGGTGGTACAACTCTACCCACTTGTCTTATAATCACTCCCTACTCAATCCATGATGTGCACAAATAATAAAACTATGGTGGTGAGTCTCGGAGTGTTAGACAATTTCTGTGTTTTCTATCTCCATCAATATGCTAGAGCTAAAGGCACTTTTAAGTGGCACTGATGTTGAAACAGCAGGTCAGCTGCGATCTGAGAATATAATCAGTGCAACCATGGTGGAATAATAGGCATCAAGGCACCCATAGCAAGTTAGCAATTTGAAAGGTTTCCATGTTCCTGGCATTTTTGATATGCACATCCTGAGGTGGACGAGTAAGAAGCCCCACTAAAGAATGTTTCCTCAACAACATGTTTCAAGTGCTTCTTTGTTAATAGGACTTCTAGACATAAAACTTATATCGTTTAGATATTAAAGGGATATTGTACACTAGATTTCGCTTTGCATAAATGTTTTGTAGATCTATTTATATAGCCCATCTGGGAGTGTTTTTGTAGCACGTATAAGAAAAAAAAATTAATAATTGTGCTGATTTTCAGACTCTTAATCAAGCCCTAAAGTATCAGATATAGACTCATGATTCCTGCTTGCTCCTGTTAGTGTAATGGGTCTTTTCATATGCAGGGGGGGGGATCTCTTCCTGCTTTCTCAATCTCTTTCAATGGGTGTCTCAGCCTAACCTCATCAACAGTGCTAAATTGGGAGCTTCTGAGTAAGTTTTTAAACAGTTTTATACTGGATGATTTGATCAGTAGGTGTGCATATTCTTATTTATAGTAAAGTCTATAGTATGCGGTTATATGAAAATTGGTGTATACTGTCCCTTTAATGTGCAAATCAATGGCCCTCCGTTCACTTTTGCAGATATCAGTGACTTTGTCACATTTGCAGGACAACAGAAAATTCCCACAGACGTATTGTTTTTATTGTGCTCACAGCTCCAGAAGATGTGCTTTGTGGACCTGAAATCCCTTGCAGGACAAGTATTCACTTCTTCCCATTTACCAACCTCCTCATTATTTCTTCACATACAATGTTTTATCACTTATTACAAAGTCTCTAATTTTGGTCAGCAAAGTCTTATCTATGAAGTCATCTACAAACACAGACCTTCTCCTCTACTAGTGGGTAAGGGCAACATTTCCTGGAAATCCTGGTTCTGTGATTCTATCCGCATCCTCCCTTCAAACTGATACTATTTCCACGACCTGTGAAATCTTGTTGCTGGCCTTTCCATTGAGCTGGAAAAAGGCGTTAGTTACACAACTTCTTCCTTTTCTTTCTAAGGTAAAAACAAAATTTATGCTTACCTGATAAATTCCTTTCTCCTGTAGTGTAGTCAGTCCACGGGTCATCCATTACTTATGGGATTATAACTCCTCCCTAACAGGAAGTGCAAGAGGATCACCCAAGCAGAGCTGCTATATAGCTCCTCCCCTCTACGTCATACCCAGTCATTCGACCAAAACCAAACGAGAAAGGAGAAACTATAGGGTGCAGTGGTGACTGGAGTTTAATTTAAAATTTTTAGACCTGCCATAAAAAACAGGGCGGGCCGTGGACTGACTACACTACAGGAGAAAGGAATTTATCAGGTAAGCATAAATTTTGTTTTCTCCTGTTAAGTGTAGTCAGTCCACGGGTCATCCATTACTTATGGGATACCAATACCAAAGCTAAAAGTACACGGATGACGGGAGGGACAGGCAGGATCTTTACACGGAAGGAACCACTGCCTGAAGAACCTTTCTCCCAAAAACAGCCTCAGAAGAAGCAAAAGTGTCAAATTTGTAAAATTTGGAAAAAGTGTGAAGTGAAGACCAAGTTGCAGCCTTGCAAATCTGTTCAACAGAGGCCTCATATTTAAAGGCCCAAGTGGAAGCCACAGCTCTAGTAGAATGAGCTGTAATTATGTCAGGAGGCTGCTGTCCAGCAGTCTCATAGGCTAAACGTATTATGCTACGAAGCCAGAAAGAGAGAGAGGTAGCAGAAGCTTTTTGACCTCTCCTCTGTCCAGAATAAACGACAAACAGGGAAGAAGTTTGGCGAAAATCTTTAGTTGCCAGTAAATAAAATTTCAGGGCACGGACTACGTCCAGATTGTGTAGAAGTCGTTCCTTCTTTGAAGAAGGGTTAGGGCACAATGATGGAACAACAATCTCTTGATTGATATTCCTGTTAGTGACTACCTTAGGTAAGAACCCAGGTTTAGTACGCAGAACTACCTTGTCTGAATGGAAAATCAGATAAGGAGAATCACAATGTAAGGCCGATAACTCAGAGACTCTTCGAGCCGAAGAAATAGCCATTAAAAACAGAACTTTCCAAGATAACAGCTTGATATCAATGGAATGAAGGGGTTCAAACGGAACACCTTGTAAAACGTTAAGAACTAAGTTTAAGCTCCACGGTGGAGCAACAGTTTTAAACACAGGCTTGTTTAAAACTGCCTGACAAAAAGCCTGAACGTCTGGAACCTCTGACAGACGTTTGTGTAAAAGGATGGACAGAGCTGAGATCTGTCCCTTTAAAGAACTAGCAGATAAACCCTTTTCTAAACCTTCTTGTAGAAAGGACAATATCCTAGGAATCCTAACCTTACTCCATGAGTAACTCTTGGATTCGCACCAATGTAAGTATTTACGCCATATTTTATGGTAAATCTTCCTGGTAACAGGTTTCCTAGCCTGTATTAAGGTATCAATTACTGACTCCGAAAATCCACGCTTTGATAAAATCAAGCGTTCAATCTCCATGCAGTCAGCCTCAGAGAAATTAGATTTTGATGTTTGAAAGGACCCTGAATTAGAAGGTCCTGTCTCAGAGGCAGAGACCAAGGTGGACAGGATGACATGTCCACTAGATCTGCATACCAGGTCCTGCGTGGCCACGCAGGCGCTATTAGAATCACCGATGCTCTCTCCTGTTTGATCCTGGCAATCAATCGAGGAAGCATCGGGAAGGGTGGAAACACATAAGCCATCTTGAAGGCCCAAGGTGCTGTCAGAGCATCTATCAGAACCGCTCCCGGGTCCCTGGACCTGGACCCGTAATAAGGAAGCTTGGAGTTCTGGCGAGACGCCATGAGATCCAGATCTGGTTTGCCCCAACGCCGAAGTATTTGGGCAAAGACCTCCGGATGAAGTTCCCACTCCCCCGGATGAAAAGTCTGGCGACTTAGAAAATCCGCCTCCCAGTTCTCCACGCCTGGGATGTGTATCGCTGATAGGTGGCAAGAGTGAGACTCTGCCCAGTGAATTATCTTTGAGACTTCCATCATCGCTAGGGAACTCCTTGTCCCTCCTTGATGGTTGATGTAAGCTACAGTCGTGATGTTGTCCGACTGAAACCTGATGAACCTCAGAGTTGCTAGCTGA
The DNA here is from genome assembly GCF_027579735.1 of Bombina bombina. Taxonomy (NCBI): domain Eukaryota; kingdom Metazoa; phylum Chordata; class Amphibia; order Anura; family Bombinatoridae; genus Bombina; species Bombina bombina. The sequence continues at coordinate 1,213,524,720 of NC_069500.1, read as the reverse complement.
GGCCAAGCTAGAAGGGCATTGAAAACTGCTCTTAATTCCAGAATGTTTATGGGAAGGAGACTCTCCTCCTGAGTCCATGATCCCTGAGTCTTCAGGGAATTCCAGACAGCGCCCCAACCTAGCAGGCTGGCATCTGTTGTTACAATCGTCCAATCTGGTCTGCTGAAGGGCATCCCCTTGGACAGATGTGGCCGAGAGAGCCACCATAGAAGAGAATTTCTGGTCTCTTGATCCAGATTCAGCATAGGGGACAAATCTGAGTAATCCCCATTCCACTGACTTAGCATGCACAATTGCAGTGGTCTGAGATGCAGGCGTGCAAAGGGAACTATGTCCATTGCCGCTACCATTAAGCCGATTACCTCCATGCATTGAGCCACTGACGGGTGTGGAATGGAATGAAGGACACGGCAAGCATTTTGGAGTTTTGTTAACCTGTCCTCTGTCAGGTAAATTTTCATTTCTACCGAATCTATAAGAGTCCCTAAGAAGGGAACTCTTGTGAGTGGCAATAGAGAACTCTTTTCTTCGTTCACCTTCCACCCATGTGACCTTAGAAATGCCAGTACTAACTCTGTATGAGACTTGGCAGCTTGGAAACTTGACGCTTGTATCAGAATGTCGTCTAGGTACGGAGCTACCGATATTCCTCGCGGTCTTAGTACCGCCAGAAGAGAACCCAGAACCTTTGTGAAGATTCTTGGGAGCAGTAGCTAACCCGAAGGGAAGAGCTACAAACTGGTAGTGCCTGTCTAGGAAGGCAAACCTTAGGTACCGGTAATGATCTTTGTGAATCGGTATGTGAAGGTAGGCATCCTTTAAATCCACTGTGGTCATGTACTGACCCTTTTGGATCATGGGTAAGATTGTCCGAATAGTTTCCATCTTGAACGATGGAACTCTTAGGAACTTGTTTAGGATCTTTAAATCCAAGATTGGTCTGAAGGTTCCCTCTTTCTTGGGAACCACAAACAGATTTGAGTAAAACCCTTGTCCGTGTTCTGACCACGGAACCGGGTGGATCACTCCCATTAGTAAAAGATCTTGTACATAGCGTAGAAACGCCTCTTTCTTTATCTGGTTTGTTGACAACCTTGAAAGATGAAATCTCCCTTTTGGAGGAGAAGCTTTGAAGTCCAGAAGATATCCCTGAGATATGATCTCTAACGCCCAGGGATCCTGGACATCTCTTGCCCAAGCCTGGGCGAAGAGAGAGAGTCTGCCCCCCACTAGATCCGCTTCCGGATTGGGGGCCCTCACTTCATGCTGTCTTAGGGGCAGCAGCAGGTTTTCTGGCCTGCTTGCCCTTGTTGCAGGTCTGGTTAGGTTTCCAGCCCTGTCTGTAGCGAGCAACAGTTCCTTCCTGTTTTGGAGCGGAGGAAGTTGATGCTGCTCCTGCCTTGAAGTTACGAAAGGCACGAAAATTAGACTGTCTAGCCCTTGGTTTGGCTCTGTCTTGAGGCAGGGCATGGCCCTTACCTCCAGTAATGTCAGCGATAATTTCTTTCAAACCGGGCCCGAATAATGTCTGCCCCTTGAAAGGTATGTTAAGCAATTTAGATTTAGAAGTCACATCAGCTGACCAGGATTTAAGCCACATCGCTCTGCGCGCCTGAATGGCGAATCCGGAGTTCTTAGCTGTAAGTTTAGTTAAATGTACTACGGCATCAGAAATAAATGAATTAGCTAGCTTAAGGACTCTAAGCTTGTCTGTAATCTCATCCAACGTAGCTGAGCTAATGGTCTCTTCCAGAGACTCAAACCAGAATGCCGCTGCAGCCGTGACAGGCGCAATGTATGCAAGGGGTTGCAATATAAAACCTTGTTGAACAAACATTTTCTTAAGGTAACCTCTAACTTTTTATCCATTGGATCTGAAAAAGCACAGCTATCCTCCACCGGGATAGTGGTACGCTTAGCTAAAGTAGAAACTGCTCCCTCCACCTTAGGGACCGTCTGCCATAAGTCCCGTGTGGTGGCGTCTATTGGAAACATTTTTCTAAATATAGGAGGGGGTGAGAAAGGCACACCGGGTCTATCCCACTCCTTGTTAACAATTTCTGTAAGCCTTTTAGGTATAGGAAAAACGTCAGTGCACGTCGGTACCGCAAAATATTTATCCAGCCTACATATTTTCTCTGGGATTGCAACCGTGTTACAATCATTCAGAGCCGCTAATACCTCCCCTAGTAACACACGGAGGTTCTCAAGCTTAAATTTAAAATTTGAAATGTCTGAATCCAGTTTATTTGGATCAGATCCGTCACCCACAGAATGAAGCTCTCCGTCTTCATGTTCTGCAAATTGTGACGCAGTATCAGACATGGCCCTAGTATTATCAGCGCACTCTGTTCTCACCCCAGAGTGGTCGCGTTTACCCCTAAGTTCTGGCAATTTAGATAAAACTTCAGTCATAACATTAGCCATGTCTTGCAAAGTGATTTGTAAGGGCCGCCCTGATGTACTTGGCGCCACAATATCACGCACCTCCTGAGCGGGAGATGCAGGTACTGACACGTGAGGAGAGTTAGTCGGCATAACTTCCCCCTCGTTGTCTGGTGAAATTTTCTTGACATGTACAGATTGGCTTTTACTTAAAGTAGCATCAATGCAATTAGTACACAAATTTCTATTGGGCTCCACATTGGCCTTTGAACATATTGCACAAAGAGATTCCTCTGTGTCAGACATGTTTAAACAAACTAGCAATTGACTAGCAAGCTTGGAAAATACTTTTCAAATAAATTTACAAGCAATATAAAAAACGTTACTGTGCCTTTAAGAAGCACACAAAAACTGTCACAGTTGAGATAACAATGAACCGGATTAGTTATATTAACCAAATTTTCACATTAAATGCATTAATTTAGCAAAGGATTGCACCCACTAGCAAATGGATGATTAACCCCTTAATACCAAAAAACGGATAACAAATAAAAATATATACGTTTTTATCACAGTCAAAGCACAGTCTCACAGGTCTGCTGTGAGTGATTACCTCCCTCAAAACTAGTTTTGGAGAACCCTGAGCTCTGTAGAGACGTCCTGGATCATGCAGGGAGAACAAGGAAGACTTGTGACTGAATTTCTACTGCGCAGTAAAGCGCCAAAATAGGCCCCTCCCACTCATAATACAACAGTGGGGAAGCTCAGTAAACTGATTTTATTCAAAACAAACGACAGCCATGTGGAAAAATAATGCCCATAAAATTTTTCACCAAGTACCTCAGAGAGAAAACGATTAACATGCCAGTAAACGTTTTAAATATAAATATATGAAATGTTATTAAAAAAGCCTGTTGCTATTCGCTTTCACTGCAGAAAGGCTATAAGTTATATGTATACAGTATTTTCTTAGTGAAGTGCCATTCCCCAGAAATACTTCAGTGCCAACATACATACATCTCAGCCTGATACCAGTTGCTACTACTGCATTTAAGGCTGTACTTACATTACATCGGTATTAGCAGTATTTTCTCAGTCAATTCCATTCCTTAGAAAATAATATACTGCAACATACCTCTTTGCAGGTGAACCCTGCCCGCTGTCCCCTGTTCTGAAGTTACCTCGCTCCTCAGAATGGCCGAGAACAGCAAATGGATCTTAGTTACGTCCGCTAAGATCATACACAACTCAGGTAGATTCTTCTTCTAATGCTGCCTGAGAAAAAACAACACACTCCGGTGCTGTTTAAAATAACAAACTTTTGATTGAAGAAATAAAAACTAAGTTTAATAACCACAGTCCTCTCACACGTCCTATCTATTAGTTAGGTGCAAGAGAATGACTGGGTATGACGTAGAGGGGAGGAGCTATATAGCAGCTCTGCTTGGGTGATCCTCTTGCACTTCCTGTTAGGGAGGAGTTATAATCCCATAAGTAATGGATGACCCGTGGACTGACTACACTTAACAGGAGAAATTAAGCCACCATCAATGCAGCCTGAAACCGCTTCATGTGGTTTCTACCCTACAATTCTACCTCAAAGCTACAGTATGATTTTATTGATTGGATTCTTTTATACTGTAGTACTAGGAAGGACCTTTATGGCTCTAATACTTCTATCAATCAACAGATCAGTACAGCTCATGTTTTGTGGGTTTCAGCCTTTGAAGGTACTTCTGCCTTATATGGTAGGAAAGTTTTTTGCAATCTGTTGCAAGTGATATTTCCTTTCTCCTATTCTTTCCAGAAGTAGAATTGCCTGTTATATGTGCTATGCTTTGTCATCTAACCCTCTTGAACGGGGCATCATGTGCTGTTATAAAGGAATGTAAAGAAAAATTTTTTTTTTTGTAGTTAACACCAAATCCTTTTGATCATGAGTGACAGCACACAAAGGCTCACTCTTTGCTCTCATACTCTACTGTTATCAGCACCATATTCAATGAGTATATTTAGCAGCAACAATTTTATAAACTAGTCTCTTATCTAAAACTCTACTATAAAGATGCCAGGGTCCAACTAGTCATTAATAGAAGGTGGGGAAAGTAAGACCCACAAAGCAGGTGTGAAGAAGAAAAAAAAAGATCCTTCCTCTTCCCTTTTCTTACGACCATTACTTCTTAACTTGCAAGCTCGCATGAGTGAGCCTGCACTTCAAAGATTCCAGAGTGTCTGCAGTATGCCTCTAGCGACTGATCTGTTCTATAAATTACCTGTGTCTCTGTAAAGAGCCCGTATTGGAGAAGCAGAATACCACCCTGCAGCAGATTGTATGCGCTAGAGCACTGGTTTTCAAAACTGTCCTCAGGTCTTATTTTGAGGATATCTGAACTAGAGCACAGGTGAAATAATCAGCTGATTAGTAAAGATGGTTATTTTACCTGCTCTCGTTCAAGGTAAACCTGAAAACCTGGCCTGTTGGGGAGGCCTGAGGGCAGGTTTAAAAAATCAGTGCTCTAGAGGGAATGCAGGGAGCTGGCCTGTTTTTTATCTCAGGTCCTAACCATCCAGTAAGGGCATGTGGGATAATTGTGGGCATTGTAGTTACTGTAGATGTTAAAAGAGGAAATAGTGTGCCAGATGTACACGCTTTATCTCAGGCTCTGACCATATGAGAAGAACTCTGTGCACTAAACTCATTGTTCGGAGCAAGGTCTTCTATTGAGTGTGCCAGGAAACTCGGATGCAGCAAGAGTCAGTGTAAAACACTATGCAGGTCAAGTCATTTAAAAAGGGAAGGGCCTCTAGGATACAATCATGTAGTAACAATAAGAGAGAGGAGGTGGGAGGATGGAGTGGTTTTCTGTTCATTGGTTTGTTTCAAATTTCTGCCTATTTACATGCAGTGTCTTATTAACCAAACTGTATAGAATCATCTCCTGCTTCATGTGCTGTTACAATGAGAGAAAGACAGTAGCTGTTAGACTCCAAAATTGTGTGCAAAAGTATATATCATGCAAAAACACAAGTATATGGAGATATTTATTACAAAACTGAACATTTTTGCATGTTGTTTTTTGATATTTGCTTTTAACTAGTATCATTTGTTTAACATTTACACATTGCATGAAGAATCAGATCTTAGAGAAACTTAATGTGACACAAGTTGATTATCTGTAAACATAGACTTAACACCACTATTCAGTGCAGAGTTTATCAGCATATAGATGCTCAGCATTATTATAACACGCAGTGCATCAGTATAAAGATGGCCAGCATCTAAAAAAACAAGTTTTTAGTACAGCAACATAACAGTCACTTGGGCTTTAATAATGTGGCAACGAAAGCCATATACATGTACTACAATTATGCTTATTTTACTGCCTGCAGGTATTTGTTAGTCAGGAACAGGAATTTAAAAGCTTCAGAAAAACACCATAAAAAAATGAACATTATAAGCAGATGGTCTAAAAAGTAATAATATAGTGTATATTAATTAAACAATAATAAGATTGTTGTTACATTCATTAGAGTAAACTAGACTAAGCTCTATCATACTAGATCTTGCTCCAGTTCCAAGACACGGCAGTTTGCACTTTCAGAAGAACTGCTAATCTGATCTATGCTTGCGTTTAAAAGAACAGAATAACTAAAAATTGTTCACTGGGCTTGAGTAAAAAAAAATATATATTCCTCCTCATTTCAAAAAGATGGACACCTCTGTTTAGACTTTTGTCTGTACCTTTGCAAATGTTACAGAGGAGTAAAGAAAAAAAAGTTGATTTTTTTGTGTGACTGTTTTGTATTTAGGCATCAAATTGTTCCTTGAAGAATAAAAATAAAATCTTGACTTATGTGGGTACTGAAACTGTGCAAGGCAAATCCTTCTGGACCTCTGTGTTGCTCTTCAAGTAAGATGGCACCAGATTCTGCAACGGAAGCAGATATTTTATGTACTTCCAATTCACAGCGTATGTGAGCGTTACCACTCTAGCTCCACAGGATAATCTCCTGTCAGACACGCCGTACAATGGCCAATAGATGACGGTCTTGCGGATGTGCCATTAAGCCCATTCTGTTCTTCTTTCAATGATTTGATTCCCTCTCGCACGGCTGACGTGAGTCCTTCTACCGAAAGGTATACAACACTGTCAGCACCTGAATAAAAGAAATATTTATATAAATTAATCCTTGTACATTAGGAAAAAAACAAAACTTACATGCTCATAAATTTAGTCCAGGGCTCGACAACCATTACAAAGTTAAAGGGCCATTCTAAACGTTTTTCATGAAAGGGTTAATGAATAGTTCATGATGGGCATAAAATATTTCCAATATATACTCATTAAATGTATAATGTTATTAAAAAGATATGTTTCTTACAAAAGTTAAGTCTATTCCACTGCCCATGAAAATCATAGATTCAGGTCCCAATGATCATTCTAGTCATACCACTGAGATGAAAGTCGCAGCCTGCGCATTAGTGACAGCATCTAGTTACGCACAGCTTCTGCAAAGCTAGCTGTCAATCAAAACTCTCCTCCGGCCCCTCAGTGCTCGCTCATGAAAGATTCGCTCGACGGTGGTTGCTATAACAACATTTAAAGCTTTCTACATAGGTGATAGCATTGTGTACACCAGCCCTGCTAGTGTGTCAGTTGGGGGTACGGACTTCTACTTTCATTGCGCTATAGTTTGCGCGCTCCCATGCAAGGCTATCTTGATTGGACATGCGGTAAGAAAAAAAAAACGCCCATTTCTGGGGCATTTCGAAATATCTTGTTGTGGCACTATTTTAGCAACTTTGCAGCAAGAATTTTAATATAAAAAATAATCCTTTTTAAATTTTAAAAATACAGTTTTATTGTAAAAACAGTATATTAAAATAGTATAGCAAAATTGTGATAGTTTATTATGGATCTTTAAGGAGAAACATGTAAATGAGGGCAGCCCATGCTCTGCTCAGGTGAACATCACACAAAGCCCAGAATGAGGTCTAAGGATTCTTTCCGACCATTATTAAAAGGGACATAAAAGTGCAAAAAAGAATATGCTCTAATATGTTAAAGGGACATGACACCCACACTTTTTCTTTCATGATTTAGAAAGAGAATGCAATTTTAAACATCTTTCTCATTTACTTCTATTATCTAATTTGTTTTATTCTCTTGATATTCATGGTTTAGAAAGAGAATGCAATTTTAAACATCTTTCTCATTTACTTCTATTATCTAATTTGTTTTATTCTCTTGATATTATTTGCTGAAAAGCATATCTGATTGGTTGCTGCACACAGAAGCCTCATGTGATTGGCTCACCATGTGCATTGCTTTTTCTTCAACTAAGGATATCTAAAAAATTTAGCAAAATAAATAATAGAAGTAAATTGTAATGTTGTTTAAATTTCTATTCTCTATCTGAATCATGAAAGAAAGATTTTGGGTTTAGTGGCCCTTTAAGCATTTTATTATTGCACTATTGCCAGTATATAACTGTGTTTAACCCTTTAAAAGAGGTTAAACACATACTTAATGTCCTCTCCAGAGCAGAAATGAACTACATAAACTTTAATTCTGACTTTCCTATCCCTTTAAAGTTTTTTTTTTTTTTAAGCTTTTTTTTATTGTGCCAGATCTGGTACCAGCTGGGCAGCTGGCTCCTTATGGGAGATTTATACACACTCACAAACCTTTCCAGTAGTTAAAAGTGATGGTAAACTCTCCCCTTTTTAAAATCAGATCCGGAATGTTAGTGATATTTTAGATTTTAATTCATCAGTTGTAATGAAGATGCGCTATAACTTACCCTGTGCTTCACCACCCACTTCAAGACAATTTTTCTGTGAGTTAATAGTTTGAATTGTTGTCCTATCAGCGATCTGCCCATATGGCACTTTTGTTGTAACTAGAGCACTGATTGGACAACAATTCAAACCATTAGCTCAAAGAAAAATGTACTTTTGAAGGGTATTTGAATTTTATATATATATTAAAAAGTAAGTTATAGCGGAACTTCATTACAACTGATGAACGAAACTAAATATCACTAACATTCCAAATCTGTTTTTATAAAGGGGAAAGTTTACGATCACTTTAACCCCATGATTGCTAGTAGTACAGTTGCAGATTTATTTCTCTCCTTGCCTTTGAAGGTCTAGGAACAATGTACAGCACACTGTAATTTTAACAAGAAGCAAATGCTAAGCAAATCAAAGCATACAGGAGTGTAACCCCCCCTTCCCGCATATATGAAACAGTATTTTGCACTCCAGCAGAAAAGATGGATTGCATACTTTAGCGGGATCAGGCAAGTTGCATCATTCTATACACACTACCCATGCTTAGTTCAGTTTACTCATCACACAAATAAAACCAAATCATCACACTCAAGAGACATGTCCTTTGACTGCTCAGAAATAAAAAAAAAGCAAAGTTAAAATGTTTATAAAGCATTAATTTTCATGTTAGTCTTCTTCAGTTCAGTACACTCCTCACATTTTTGTAAATATTTTATATCTTTTCATGTGACAACGCTGAAGAAATGACACTTTGCTACAATGTAAAGTAGTGAGTGTACAGCCTGTATAACAGTGTAAATTTGCTGTCCCTCAAAATAACTCAATACACAGCCATTAATATCTAAACAGTTGGCAACAAAAGTGAGTATATCCCTAAGTGGAAATGTCCAAATTGGACCCAAAGTGACAATATTTTGTGTGGCCACCATTATTTTCCAGCACTGCCTTAACCCTCTTGGGCATGGAGTTCACCAGAGCTTCACAGGTTGCCACTGGAGTCCTCTTCCACTCTTTCATGACAACATCACAGAGCTGGTGGATGTTAGAGACCTTGCGCTACCCCACCTTCTGTTTGAGGATGCCCCACAGATGCTCAATTGGGTTTAGGTCTGGAGACATGTTTGGCCAGTCCATCACCTTTACCCTCAGCTTCTTTAGCAATACAGTGGTCATCTTGGATGTGTGTTTGGGGTCGTTATGTTGGAATACTGCCCTGCGGCCCAGTCTCCGAAGGGAGGGGATCATGCTCTGCTTCAGTATGTCACAGTACATGTTGGCATGCTTGGTTCCCTCAATGAACTGTAGCTCCCCAGTGCCAGCAGCACTTATGCAGGCCCAGACCATGACACTCCCACCACCATGCTTGACTGTAGGCAAGACACACTTGTCTTTGTACTCCTCACCTGGTTGCCGCCACACATGCTTGACACCATCTTTACTAAATAAGTTTATATTGGTCTCATCAGCCCACAGGACATGGTTCCAGTAATCCATGTCCTTAGTCTGCTTGTCTTCAGCAAACTGTTTGCGGGCTTTCTTGTGCATCATCTTTAGAAGAGGCTTCTTTCTGGGACGACAGCTATGCAGACCAATTTGATGCAGTGCGCGGCGTATGGTCTGAGCACTGACAGGCTGACCCCCCACCCCTTCAACCTCTGCAGCAATGCTGGCAGCACTCATACGTCTATTTCCCAAAGACAACCTCTGGATATGACACTGAGCACATGCACTCAACGTCTTTGGTCGACCATGGTGAGGCCTGTTGTGAGTGGAACCTGTCCTGTGAAACCGCTGTATGGTCTTGCCCACCGTGCTGCAGCTCAGTTTTAGGGTCTTGGCAATCTTCTTATAGCCTAGGCCATATTTATGTAGAGCAAAAATTCTTTTTTTCAGATCCTCAGAGAGTTCTTTACCATGAGGTGCCATGTTGAACTTCCAGTGACCAGTATGAGAGTGTGAGAGCGATAACACCAAATTTAACACACCTGCTCCTTATTCACACCTGAGACCTTGTAACAATAACGAGTCACATGACACCAAGGAGGGAAAATGGCTAATTGGGCCCAATTTGGACATTTCCACTTAGGGGTGTAATCACTTTTGTTGCCAACGGTTTAGACATTAATGGTTGTGTGTTGAGTTATTTTGAGGGGACAGCAAATTTACACGGTTATACAGGCTGTACACTCACTACTTTACATTGTAGCAAAGTGTCATTTCTTCAGTGTTGTCACATAAAAAGATATAATAAAATATTTACAAAAATGTTAGGGGTGTACTCACTTTTGTGAGATACTGTATGTATGTATATATATATATATATATATATACACATATACATATATACATACATACATACATACACACACACTCATATGCAAAAGTTTAGGCACCCCTGACAATTTCCATGATTTTCTTTTATAAATAATTGGGTGTTTGGATCAGCAATTTCATTTTGATCTATCAAATAACTGAAGGTTACAGTAATATTTCAGTAGTGAAATTAGGTTTATTGGATTAACAGAAAATGTGCAATATGCATCAAAACGAAATTAGACAGGAGCATACATTTGGGCACCCCAACAGAAATATTGCATCAATATTTAGTAGAGCCTCCTTAAGCAGAAATAACAGCCTCTAGATGCCTATTATAGCCTGTAATGAGTGTCTGGATTCTGGATGAAGGTATTTTGGACCATTCCTCCTTGCAAAACATCTCCAGTTCAGTTAGGTTTGATGGCTGCAGAGCATGGACAGCCCGCTTCAAATCACCCCACAGATTTTCAATGATATTCAGGTCTGGGGACTGGGATGGCCATTCCAGAACATTGTCCTTGTTCCTCTGCATAAATGCCAGAGTAGATTTTGAGCAGTGTTTTGGGTCGTTGTCTTGTTAGAATATCCAGCTCCGGCGTAACTTCAACTTTGTGACTGATTCCTCAACATTATTCTCAAGTATCTGCTGATATTGAGTGGAATCCATGCACCCTCACCTTTAACAAGATTCCCAGTACCGGCACTGGCCACACAGCATGATGGAAGAACATCCACCAAATTTTATTGTGGCTAGTGTTTGTCTTTGAACGCTGTGTTATTTTGCTGCCATGCATAACGCTCCTTGTTATGACCAAATAACTCAATCTTTGTTTCATCGGTCCACAGCACCTTCTTCCAAAATTAAGCTGGCTTGTCCAAATGTGTGTTTGCATACCTCAAGCGACTGTTTGTGGTGTGTGTGCAGAAAAGGCTTCTTTCGCATCACTCTCCCATACGCTGAATTGTTGAACGATGCACAGTGACACCATCTGCAGCAAGATGATGTTGTAGGTCTTTGCAGGTGGTCTGTGGGCTGTTTTTGACCATTCTCACCATCCTTTGCCTCTCTGATATTTTACTTCTGGCCTGAACTGTGCCTGTGGTCTTTCATTTCCTCACTATGTTCCTCACAGTGGACACCGACAACTTAAATCTCTGCGATAGCTTTTTGTAGCCTTCCCCTAAACCATAATGTCGAACAATCTTTGTTTTCAGGTCATTTGAGAGCTGTTTTGAGGCCCCCATGTTGCCACTTTTCAGAGGAGAGTTAAAGAGAACAACAACTTGCAATTGGCCACTGTAAATACCTTTTCTCATGATTGGATGCACCTTTCTATGAAATTCAAGGCTTAATGGGCTCACTAAACCAATTGTGTGTTCCAATTAATCAGTGCTAGGTAGTTACAGGTATTCAAATCAACAAAATGACAAGGGTGCCCACATTTATGCACTTGTCTAATTTTGTTTTGATGCATATTGCACATTTTCTGTTAATCCAATAAACCTCATTTCACTACTGAAATATTACTGTGTCCTTCAGTTATTTGATAGATCAAAATGAAATTGCTGATCCAAACACCCAATTATTTATAAATGAAAATCATGGAAATTGTCAGGGGTGCCGAAACTTTTGCATACGACTGTGTGTGTGTATATATATATAAATATTATAGTACAAAATATTGCTGTCCATATATTTTCTGGGCATTGGTGACTATTTGTTATGTTATGTATAAGAGTGCAATTAGGAGTAACAGATGTTACTATCCAATGAGAACCTGTTTCCGAACTTAGATTATTTTTTTTCCCCAAGTAGGTACCAATTCAAGTCATATGTTGTTTTTGTCTACGACCTCTCTATTTTAAAAATGTAAAAATTGTATATACAAAACCAAAAATGTTTAAACAAAAAACATAATTTATGTAAGAACTTACCTGATAAATTCATTTCTTTCATATTAACAAGAGTCCATGAGCTAGTGACGTATGGGATATACATTCCTACCAGGAGGAGCAAAGTTTCCCAAACCTTAAAATGCCTATAAATACACCCCTCACCACACCCACAAATCAGTTTAACGAATAGCCAAGAAGTGGGGTGATAAGAAAAAAAGTGCGAAGCATATAAAATAAGGAATTGGAATAATTGTGCTTTATACAAAAAAATCATAACCACCACAAAAAAGGGTGGGCCTCATGGACTCTTGTTAATATGAAAGAAATGAATTTATCAGGTAAGTTCTTACATAAATTATGTTTTCTTTCATGTAATTAACAAGAGTCCATGAGCTAGTGACGTATGGGATAATGACTACCCAAGATGTGGATCTTTCCACACAAGAGTCACTAGAGAGGGAGGGATAAAATAAAGACAGCCAATTCCTGCTGAAAATAATCCACACCCAAAATAAAGTTTAACAAAAAACATAAGCAGAAGATTCAAACTGAAACCGCTGCCTGAAGAACTTTTCTACCAAAAACTGCTTCAGAAGAAGAAAATACATCAAAATGGTAGAATTTAGTAAAAGTATGCAAAGAGGACCAAGTTGCTGCTTTGCAGATCTGGTCAACCGAAGCTTCATTCCTAAACGCCCAGGAAGTAGATACTGACCTAGTAGAATGAGCTGTAATTCTTTGAGGCGGAATTTTACCCGACTCAACATAGGCAAGATGAATTAAAGATTTCAACCAAGATGCCAAAGAAATGGCAGAAGCTTTCTGGCCTTTCCTAGAACCGGAAAAGATAACAAATAGACTAGAAGTCTTACGGAAAGATTTCGTAGCTTCAACATAATATTTCAAAGCTCTAACAACATCCAAAGAATGCAATGATTTCTCCTTAGAATTCTTAGAATTAGGACATAATGAAGGAACCACAATTTCTCTACTAATGTTGTTGGAATTCACAACTTTAGGTAAAAATTCAAAAGAAGTTCGCAACACCGCCTTATCCTGATGAAAAATCAGAAAAGGAGACTCACACGAAAGAGCAGATAATTCAGAAACTCTTCTAGCAGAAGAGATGGCCAAAAGGAACAAAACTTTCCAAGAAAGTAATTTAATGTCCAATGAATGCATAGGTTCAAACGGAGGAGCTTGAAGAGCTCCCAGAACCAAATTCAAACTCCAAGGAGGAGAAATTGACTTAATGACAGGTTTTATACGAACCAAAGCTTGTACAAAACAATGAATATCAGGAAGAATAGCAATCTTTCTGTGAAAAAGAACAGAAAGAGCGGAGATTTGTCCTTTCAAAGAACTTGCGGACAAACCCTTATCTAAACCATCCTGAAGAAACTGTAAAATTCTCGGTATTCTAAAAGAATGCCAAGAAAAATGATGAGAAAGACACCAAGAAATATAAGTCTTCCAGACTCTATAATATATCTCTCGAGATACAGATTTACGAGCCTGTAACATAGTATTAATCACGGAGTCAGAGAAACCTCTATGACCAAGAATCAAGCGTTCAATCTCCATACCTTTAAATTTAAGGATTTCAGATCCGGATGGAAAAAAGGACCTTGTGACAGAAGGTCTGGTCTTAACGGAAGAGTCCATGGCTGGCAAGATGCCATCCGGACAAGATCCGCATACCAAAACCTGTGAGGCCATGCCGGAGCTATTAGCAGAACAAACGAGCATTCCCTCAGAATCTTGGAGATTACTCTTGGAAGAAGAACTAGAGGCGGAAAGATATAGGCAGGATGATACTTCCAAGGAAGTGATAATGCATCCACTGCCTCCGCCTGAGGATCCCGGGATCTGGACAGATACCTGGGAAGTTTCTTGTTTAGATGAGAGGCCATCAGATCTATCTCTGGGAGCCCCCACAATTGAACAATCTGAAGAAATACCTCTGGGTGAAGAGACCATTCGCCCGGATGCAAAGTTTGGCGACTGAGATAATCCGCTTCCCAATTGTCTACACCTGGGATATGAACCGCAGAGATTAGACAGGAGCTGGATTCCGCCCAAACCAAAATTCGAGATACTTCTTTCATAGCCAGAGGACTGTGAGTCCCTCCTTGATGATTGATGTATGCCACAGTTGTGACATTGTCTGTCTGAAAACAAATGAACGATTCTCTCTTCAGAAGAGGCCAAAACTGAAGAGCTCTGAAAACTGCACGGAGTTCCAAGATATTGATCGGTAATCTCACCTCCTGAGATTCCCAAACTCCTTGTGCCGTCAGAGATCCCCACACAGCTCCCCAACCTGTGAGACTTGCATCTGTTGAAATTACAGTCCAGGTCGGAAGAACAAAAGAAGCCCCCTGAATTAAACGATGGTGATCTGTCCACCACGTTAGAGAGTGCCGAACAATCGGTTTTAAAGATATTAATTGATATATCTTCGTGTAATCCCTGCACCATTGGTTCAGCATACAGAGCTGAAGAGGTCGCATGTGAAAACGAGCAAAGGGGATCGCGTCCGATGCAGCAGTCATAAGACCTAGAATTTCCATGCATAAGGCTACCGAAGGGAATGATTGAGACTGAAGGTTTCGACAGGCTGTAATCAATTTTAGACGTCTCTTGTCTGTTAAAGACAAAGTCATGGACACTGAATCTATCTGGAAACCCAGAAAGGTTACCCTTGTTTGAGGAATCAAAGAACTTTTTGGTAAATTGATCCTCCAACCATGATCTTGAAGAAACAACACAAGTCGATTCGTATGAGACTCTGCTAAATGTAAAGACGGAGCAAGTACCAAGATATCGTCCAAATAAGGAAATACCACAATACCCTGTTCTCTGATTACAGACAGAAGGGCACCGAGAATCTTTGTGAAAATTCTTGGAGCTGTAGCAAGGCCAAACGGTAGAGCCACAAATTGGTAATGCTTGTCTAGAAAAGAGAATCTCAGGAACTGATAATGATCTGGATGAATTGGAATATGCAGATATGCATCCTGTAAATCTATTGTGGACATATAATTCCCTTGCTGAACAAAAGGCAATATAGTCCTTACAGTTACCATCTTGAACGTTGGTATCCTTACATAACGATTCAATAATTTTAGATCCAGAACTGGTCTGAAGGAATTCTCCTTCTTTGGTACAATGAAGAGATTTGAATAAAACCCCATCCCCTGTTCCGGAACTGGAACTGGCATAATTACTCCAGCCAACTCTAGATCTGAAACACAATTCAGAAATGCTTGAGCTTTCACTGGATTTACTGGGACATGGGAAAGAAAAAATCTCTTTGCTGGAGGTCTCATCTTGAAACCAATTCTGTACCCTTCTGAAACAATGTTCTGAATCCAAAGATTGTGAACAGAATTGATCCAAATTTCTTTGAAAAAACGTAACCTGCCCCCTACCAGCTGAACTGGAATGAGGGCCGTACCTTCATGTGAACTTAGAAGCAGGCTTTGCCTTTCTAGCAGGCTTGGATTTATTCCAGACTGGAGATGGTTTCCAAACTGAAACTGCTCCTGAGGACGAAGGATCAGGCTTTTGTTCTTTGTTGAAACGAAAGGAACGAAAACGATTGTTAGCCCTGTTTTTACCTTTAGACTTTTTATCCTGTGGTAAAAAAGTTCCTTTCCCACCAGTAACAGTTGAAATAATAGAATCCAACTGAGAACCAAATAATTTGTTTCCCTGGAAAGAAATGGAAAGTAGAGTTGATTTAGAAGCCATATCAGCATTCCAAGTCTTAAGCCATAAAGCTCTCCTGGCTAAGATAGCCAGAGACATAAATCTAACATCAACTCTAATAATATCAAAAATGGCATCACAGATGAAATTATTAGCATGCTGGAGAAGAATAATAATATCATGAGAATCACGATTTGTTACTTGTTGCGCTAGAGTTTCCAACCAAAAAGTTGAAGCTGCAGCAACATCAGCCAATGATATAGCAGGTCTAAGAAGATTACCTGAACATAGATAAGCTTTTCTTAGAAAAGATTCAATTTTTCTATCTAAAGGATCTTTAAACGAGGTACCATCTGACGTAGGAATGGTAGTACGTTTAGCAAGGGTAGAAATAGCTCCATCAACTTTAGGGATTTTGTCCCAAAATTCTAACCTGTCAGGCGGAACAGGATATAATTGCTTAAAACGTTTAGAAGGAGTAAATGAATTACCCAATTTATCCCATTCCTTAGCAATTACTGCAGAAATAGCATTAGGAACAGGAAAGACTTCTGGAATAACCGCAGGAGCTTTAAAAACCTTATCCAAACGTATAGAATTAGTATCAAGAGGACTAGAATCCTCTATTTCTAAAGCAATTAGTACTTCTTTAAGTAAAGAGCGAATAAATTCCATCTTAAATAAATATGAAGATTTATCAGCATCAATCTCTGAGACAGAATCCTCTGAACCAGAAGAGTCCAAAGAATCAGAATGATGGTGTTCATTTAAAAATTCATCTGTAGAGAGAGAAGATTTAAAAGACTTTTTACGTTTACTAGAAGGAGAAATAACAGACAAAGCCTTCTTTATGGATTCAGAAACAAAATCTCTTATGTTATCAGGAACATTCTGCACCTTAGATGTTGAGGGAACTGCAACAGGCAATGGTACATCACTAAAGGAAATATTATCTGCTTTAACAAGTTTGTCATGACAATTATTACAAACAACAGCTGGAGGAATAGCTACCAAAAGTTTACAGCAGATACACTTAGCTTTGGTAGATCCAGCAGGCAGTGGTTTTCCTGTAGAATCTTCTGGCTCAGATGCAACGTGAGACATCTTGCAATATGTAAGAGAAAAAACAACATATAAAGCAAAATAGATCAAATTCCTTATAAGACAGTTTCAGGAATGGGAAAAAAATGCCAAACATCAAGCTTCTAGCAACCAGAAGCAAATGAAAAATGAGACTGAAATAATGTGGAGACAAAAGCGACGCCCATATTTTTTGGCGCCAAATAAGACGCCCACATTATTTGGCGCCTAAATGCTTTTGGCGCCAAAAATGACGCCACATCCGGAACGCCGACATTTTTGGCGCAAAATAACGTCAAAAATGACGCAACTTCCGGCGACACGTATGACGCCGGAAACGGAAAAGAATTTTTGCGCCAAAAAAGTCCGCGCCAAGAATGACGCAATAAAATGAAGCATTTTCAGCCCCCGCGAGCCTAACAGCTCACAGGGAAAAAAGTCAAATTTTTGAGGTAAGAAAAAATATGATAATTTAAAGCATAATCCCAAATATGAAACTGACTGTCTGGAAATAAGGAAAGTTGAACATTCTGAGTCAAGGCAAATAAATGTTTGAATACATATATTTAGAACTTTATAAATAAAGTGCCCAACCATAGCTTAGAGTGTCACAGAAAATAAGACTTACTTACCCCAGGACACTCATCTACATGTTTGTAGAAAGCCAAACCAGTACTGAAACGAGAATCAGTAGAGGAAATGGTAAATATAAGAGTATATCGTCGATCTGAAAAGGGAGGTAAGAGATGAATCTCTACGACCGATAACAGAGAACCTTATGAAATAGACCCCGTAGAAGGAGATCACTGCATTCAATAGGCAATACTCTCCTCACATCCCTCTGACATTCACTGCACGCTGAGAGGAAAACCGGGCTCCAACTTGCTGCGGAGCGCATATCAACGTAGAATCTAGCACAAACTTACTTCACCACCTCCCTTGGAGGCAAAGTTTGTAAAACTGATTTGTGGGTGTGGTGAGGGGTGTATTTATAGGCATTTTAAGGTTTGGGAAACTTTGCCCCTCCTGGTAGGAATGTATATCCCATACGTCACTAGCTCATGGACTCTTGTTAATTACATGAAAGAAATACTGAACCAGCATTTGTCCAGTTATCCATTTGAAAAATAAAAACATTAATTAACCATGTTTTAAAAATTCAACAACTAACAGATTGTAATATTTGAACTTTTTAATAATTTCCGCTTTTTCATTGTGATGTTTTACTAAACAGTTGCTTTAAGTCATACTTATGTTATGGTGGGATTTCCAACTTCTAAATCCAGGGTTTTCAAATAACTCATTTTTTTAGTTGGAGAAAAGAGAGCAGGAATCTTTTTTTTATATAAAAAAAAGTAACACATATATATAGGTAAATGTGCTCATAGACCGGGCACTTATTTCATTGTCAGAACCGACTCTCAGCCACAAGAACCTATTTGTAACAAGTCTGCAGCCGGCCGGTGCAGCACTCTGTTTTTGCAAAACTTCACGTACAGTGGAATAATGGGAGTATAGACCAATACTATTTCTACACGTTTGATGTTTTACAGTTACCTCATTACCATTGAGGTTTGTTAATGTAAGTGTGTATTTGGCTATTTATATTTACCTTTTTATAATAAAAAACAGGATTATGCTATGTTTTGCCATTCTTCTTTTTTATAACGATCCATTGCCATCCGCTGAGGGGGATCACTGGTGTATCTATACAATCCACATTCCGGTGATAAGTTACAGATCAGAATCTGGTGGATAGATCTTCAGGAGCAGTGAGGGTGAAGTTTCATATATCATCTGACAACTCAATTATCACATCACTTGCAGGGAATCGGCTTTAGACTACGCTTCACACTTACCTCATATGATTGGGGTAGTGTCTAGTAAGTACAACATAGGAGCCTTTCTTGGATATTAACTTTTCAGTGACCACAAAATTTCTGTTTTTGGAATCTTCTATTCCTTTTGTCATTTGGGACTATTTTTATGCCTTTGTTATCTATTTTTATATAATATTCATATATTAATTTTTGTTTCAGACTTTATTAATTATAATTTTTTATGAATTTTAAATTATTGTAATCTATGTATATGGATATAAATTAATTTTAAAGAGATATATAAACATTGTTTGGGGGGCACGTCAATAGCGCAGAATTTCTTCCAGCACCCTTCTTTCTAGTATTTTTTTCAGGGATTACCAGGAAAGGGTTCTCCCGCATACTAGATGTTTAATTCATAGCAGCTATTGTGTTGTCCCTCTATATATGTGAATATTTATTTTCTCATGTTCTTATATTAGGTGGTATCACCTTTTTAAAGATACACACATATACATTAATTTATGCGTGTATTTACAATTTGGATTTGTGATATATTTTATTTCACATTCACTCACATTTTCAGACATATTGTGTAAAAACAGAATTTATGCTTACCTGATAAATTACTTTCTCCAACGGTGTGTCCGGTCCACGGCGTCATCCTTACTTGTGGGATATTCTCTTCCCCAACAGGAAATGGCAAAGAGCCCAGCAAAGCTGGTCACATGATCCCCCCTAGGCTCCGCCTTCCCCAGTCATTCGACCGACGTAAAGGAGGAATATGCATAGGAGAAATCATATGATACCGTGGTGACTGTAGTTAGAGAAAATAATTCATCAGACCTGATTAAAAAACCAGGGCGGGCCGTGGACCGGACACACCGTTGGAGAAAGTAATTTATCAGGTAAGCATAAATTCTGTTGTTTTCTCCAACATAGGTGTGTCCGGTCCACGGCGTCATCCTTACTTGTGGGAACCAATACCAAAGCTTTAGGACACGGATGATGGGAGGGAGCAAATCAGGTCGCCTAGATGGAAGGCACCACGGCTTGCAAAACCTTTCTCCCAAAAATAGCCTCAGAAGAAGCAAAAGTATCAAATTTGTAGAATTTGGTAAAAGTGTGCAGTGAAGACCAAGTCGCTGCCTTACATATCTGATCAACAGAAGCCTCGTTCTTGAAGGCCCATGTGGAAGCCACGGCCCTAGTGGAGTGAGCTGTGATTCTTTCAGGAGGCTGCCGTCCGGCAGTCTCATAAGCCAATCGGATGATGCTTTTAAGCCAAAAAGAGAGAGAGGTAGAAGTTGCTTTTTGACCTCTCCTTTTACCAGAATAAACAACAAACAAAGAAGATGTTTGTCTGAAATCCTTTGTAGCTTCTAAGTAGAATTTTAGAGCACGAACTACATCCAAATTGTGCAATAAACGTTCCTTCTTTGAAACTGGATTAGGACACAAAGAAGGCACGACTATCTCCTGGTTAATATTTTTGTTAGAAACAACTTTCGGAAGAAAACCAGGTTTAGTACGCAAAACCACCTTATCTGCATGGAACACCAGATATGGAGGAGAACACTGCAGAGCAGATAACTCTGAAACTCTTCTTGCAGAAGAAATTGCAACCAAAAACAAAACTTTCCAAGATAATAACTTTATATCAACGGAATGTAGGGGTTCAAACGGAACCCCCTGAAGAACTGAAAGAACTAAATTGAGACTCCAAGGAGGAGTCAAAGGTTTGTAAACGGGCTTGATTCTAACCAGAGCCTGAACAAAAGCTTGAACATCTGGCACGGCCGCCAGCTTTTTGTGAAGTAAAACAGATAAAGCAGAAATCTGTCCCTTCAAAGAACTTGCAGATAATCCTTTCTCCAAACCCTCTTGTAGAAAGGATAGAATCTTAGGAATTTTTATCTTGTTCCATGGGAATCCTTTAGATTCACACCCACAGATATATTTTTTCCATATTTTATGGTAGATTTTTCTAGTTACAGGCTTTCTAGCCTGAACAAGAGTATCAATGACAGAATCTGAGAACCCTCGCTTTGATAAAATCAAGCGTTCAATCTCCAAGCAGTCAGTTGGAGCGAAGCCAGATTCGGATGTTCGAACGGACCTTGAACAAGAAGGTCCCGTCTCAAAGGTAGCTTCCATGGTGGAGCCGATGACATATTCACCAGGTCTGCATACCAAGTCCTGCGTGGCCACGCAGGAGCTATCAAGATCACCGATACCCTCTCCTGTTTGATCCTGGCTACCAGCCTGGGAATGAGAGGAAACGGTGGGAACACGTAAGCTAGGTTGAAGGTCCAAGGTGCTACTAGTGCATCCACTAGAGTCGCCTTGGGATCCCTGGATCTGGACCCGTAGCAAGGAACCTTGAAGTTCTGACGAGACGCCATCAGATCCAAGTCTGGAATGCCCCACAATTGAATTATTTGGGCAAAGATTTCCGGATGGAGTTCCCACTCCCCCGGATGAAACGTCTGACGACTCAGAAAATCCGCTTCCCAATTTTCCACTCCTGGGATGTGGATTGCAGACAAGTGGCAGGAGTGATTCTCCGCCCATTGAATTATTTTGGTCACTTCTTCCATCGCCAGGGAACTCTTTGTTCCCCCCTGATGGTTGATATACGCAACAGTCGTCATGTTGTCTGATTGAAACCTTATGAATTTGGCCTTTGCTAGCTGAGGCCAAGCCTTGAGAGCATTGAATATCGCTCTCAGTTCCAGAATGTTTATCGGTAGAAGAGATTCTTCCCGAGACCAAAGACCCTGAGCTTTCAGGGGTTCCCAGACCGCGCCCCAGCCCACCAGACTGGCGTCGGTCGTGACAATGACCCACTCTGGTCTGCGGAAGCTCATCCCTTGTGACAGGTTGTCCGGGGTCAGCCACCAACGGAGTGAATCTCTGGTCCTCTGATCTACTTGTATCGTCGGAGACAAGTCTGTATAATCCCCATTCCACTGTCTGAGCATGCACAGTTGTAATGGTCTTAGATGAATTCGCGCAAAAGGAACTATGTCCATTGCCGCAACCATCAAACCTATTACTTCCATGCACTGCGCTATGGAAGGAAGAAGAACAGAATGAAGTACTTGACAAGAGCTTAGAAGTTTTGATTTTCTGGCCTCTGTCAGAAAAATCTTCATTTCTAAGGAGTCTATTATTGTTCCCAAGAAGGGGACTCTTGTTGACGGAGATAGAGAACTTTTTTCTGCGTTCACTTTCCACCCGTGAGATCTGAGAAAGGCTAGGACAATGTCCGTATGAGCCTTTGCTTGAGGCAGCGACGACGCTTGAATCAGTATGTCGTCCAAGTAAGGTACTACTGCAATGCCCCTTGGTCGTAGCACCGCTAGAAGGGACCCTAGTACCTTTGTGAAAATTCTTGGGGCAGTGGCTAATCCGAATGGGAGTGCCACGAACTGGTAATGTTTGTCCAGAAAGGCGAACCTTAGGAACCGATGATGTTCCTTGTGGATAGGAATATGTAGATACGCATCCTTTAAATCCACCGTGGTCATGAATTGACCTTCCTGGATGGTAGGAAGAATTGTCCGAATGGTTTCCATTTTGAACGATGGAACCCTGAGAAATTTGTTTAGGATCTTGAGATCCAAAATTGGTCTGAATGTTCCCTCTTTTTTGGGAACTATGAACAGATTGGAGTAGAATCCCATCCCTTGTTCTCTTAATGGAACAGGATGAATCACTCCCATTTTTAACAGGTCTTCTACACAATGTAAGAATGCCTGTCTTTTTATGTGGTCTGAAGACAATTGAGACCTGTGGAACCTTCCCCTTGGGGGTAGCTCCTTGAATTCCAGAAGATAACCTTGGGAGACTATTTCTAGGGCCCAAGGATCCAGAACATCTCTTGCCCACGCCTGAGCGAAGAGAGAAAGTCTGCCCCCCACCAGATCCGGTCCCGGATCGGGGGCCAACATCTCATGCTGTCTTGGTAGCAGTGGCAGGTTTCTTGGCCTGCTTACCTTTGTTCCAGCCTTGCATTGGCCTCCAGGCTGGCTTGGTTTGAGACGTATTACCCTCTTGCTTAGAGGATGTAGAACTTGAGGCTGGTCCGTTTCTGCGAAAGGGACGAAAATTAGGTTTATTTTTAGCCTTGAAAGACCTATCCTGAGGAAGGGCGTGGCCCTTTCCCCCAGTGATATCTGAAATAATCTCTTTCAAGTCAGGGCCAAACAGCGTTTTCCCCTTGAAAGGAATGTTAAGCAATTTGTTCTTGGATGACGCATCCGCTGACCAAGACTTTAGCCAAAGCGCTCTGCGCGCCACAATAGCAAACCCTGAATTTTTCGCCGCTAATCTAGCTAATTGCAAGGTAGCGTCTAAAGTAAAAGAGTTAGCCAATTTAAGAGCGTGAATTCTGTCCATAATCTCCTCATAAGAAGTATCTTTATCTAGCGACTTTTCTAGTTCATCGAACCAGAAACACGCTGCTGTAGTGACAGGAACAATGCATGAAATTGGCTGTAGAAGGTAACCTTGCTGAACAAACATCTTTTTAAGCAAACCTTCTAACTTTTTATCCATAGGATCTTTGAAAGCACAACTATCTTCTATAGGGATAGTAGTGCGTTTGTTTAGAGTAGAGACCGCCCCCTCGACCTTAGGGACTGTCTGCCATAAGTCCTTTCTGGGGTCGATCTTAAATATAGGGGGAGGGACAAAAGGTATGCCGGGCCTTTCCCATTCTTTGTTTACAATGTCCGCCACCCGCTTGGGTATAGGAAAAGCTTCGGGGGGCACCGGGACCTCTAGGAACTTGTCCATCTTACATAATTTCTCTGGAATGACCAAATTGTCACAATCATCCAGAGTAGATAACACCTCCTTAAGCAGAGCGCGGAGATGTTCCAATTTAAATTTGAATGTAATAACATCAGGTTCAGCTTGTTGAGAAATTTTTCCTGAATCTGAAATTTCTCCCTCAGACAAAACCTCCCTGGCCCCTTCAGACTGGTGCAAGGGCATGTCAGAACCATTATCATCAGCGCCCTCATGCTCTTCAGTATCTAAAACAGAGCAGTCGCGCTTTCGCTGATAAGTGGGCATTTTGGCTAAAATGTTTTTAATAGAATTATCCATTACAGCCGTTAATTGTTGCATAGTAAGAAGAATTGGCGCACTAGATGTACTAGGGGCCTCTTGTGTGGGCAAGACTGGTGTAGACACAGAAGGGGATGATGCAGTACCATGCTTACTCCCCTCACTTGAGGAATCATCTTGGGCATCATTTTCTCTAAATTGTTTGTCACATGCATCACATCTATTTAAATGAGAAGGAACCTTGGCTTCCTCACATACAGAACATAGTCTATCTGATAGTTCAGACATGTTAAACAGGCATAAACTTGATAACAAAAAACGTTTTAAAATAAAACCGTTACTGTCACTTTAAATTTTAAACTGAACACACTTTATTACTGAATATGCGAAAAAGTATGAAGGAATTGTTCAAAATTCACCAAAATTTCACCACAGTGTCTTAAAGCCTTAAAAGTATTGCACACCAAATTTGAAAGCTTTAACTCTTAAAATAACGGAACCGGAGCCGTTTTTATATTTAACCCCTATACAGTCCCTGGTATCTGCTTTGCTGAGACCCAACCAAGCCCAGAGGGGAATACGATACCAAATGACGCCTTCAGCAAGCTTTTTCAGTGTATCTGAGCTCCTCACACATGCATCTGCATGCCTTGCTTCCCAAAAACAACTGCGCATTAGTGGCGCGAAAATGAGGCTCTGCCTATGATTAGAGAAGGCCCCCAGTGAAAAAGGTGTCCAATACAGTGCCTGCCGTTTTTTTAAACAAATTCCCAAGATTAAAATAACTCCTCAAAGCTATAAACCATTAACCATGCTTATAAAATAATCGTTTTAGCCCAGAAAAATGTCTACCAGTCTTTAAAGCCCTTGTGAAGCCCTTAATTCTTGTTAATAAAATGGCTTACCGGATCCCATAGGGAAAATGACAGCTTCCAGCATTACCAAGTCTTGTTAGAAATGTGTCATACCTCAAGCAGCTAAAGTCTGCACACTGTTCCCCCCAACTGAAGTTACTTCATCTCAACAGTCCTGTGTGGAAACAGCCATCGATTTTAGTAACGGTTGCTAAAATCATCTTCCTCTTACAAACAGAAATCTTCATCTATTTTCTGTTTCAGAGTAAATAGTACATACCAGCACTATTTTAAAATAACAAACTCTTGATTGAAGAATAAAACTACATTTAAACACCAAAAAACTCTTAACCATCTCCGTGGAGATGTTGCCTGTGCAACGGCAAAGAGAATGACTGGGGAAGGCGGAGCCTAGGGGGGATCATGTGACCAGCTTTGCTGGGCTCTTTGCCATTTCCTGTTGGGGAAGAGAATATCCCACAAGTAAGGATGACGCCGTGGACCGGACACACCTATGTTGGAGAAATACATTTCAATACAGATTAAGTTAAGGTTTTGCGAACCCTATACCAGAAAGCTAGTTGTAGTTGTATTCTACTTCCCACACATTATATATATAAAAGTCTGCTAAATAAATTAAACAAATGCCACATAAAACCCATTTTTTTCTTTCATGATTTAGATGTAGCATGTGAATTTAAACAGCTTTTTTTTGTTCTGGTCTCTTGATATCCTTTGTTAAAAAAGGATACTTAGGTAGACTCAGGAGCTGCTGATTGGTTGCTGCACATAAAATGCCTCATGTTATTAGCTAACCCAATGCATTAAACTAGCTACCAATAGTGCATCACTGCTTCTTCAACAAAGGATACCAAGAGAATAAAGTAAATAAAATGATAGAAGTAAATTGGAAATTTGTTTAAAATTATATTCTCTTTCTGAATCGTGAACGAAAAGTTTGGGGTTCGTGTAAGTTTAAACACACATTGCTTATGCTCAGAAATATTTTACTCCATAAAAAGCAATAAAAGGAGATTGTTTACCTAGGTAAGATGCCAGGTTTTTGAATTCTGGCCGGTTTGCAACCAATTCTTCTTTTGTGGGGATGTTTATGCCCATGTAACATGGGTACCTTATAGGTGGGGAAGCCACTCTTATGTGAACCTGAAAAAATGCAAGTGTCAAATCAGTACAATACACCACTATCATAGGCCAAAATCCAATGGATGACCTTTATTCTACAGTAATAACATGCAGCAACTATGAGATGTAAATGGATTTTTCTAAATGTATTGCTTGCATTCATCAAGTGAAGCCTGTTAGTTCCTCACCTCCTTAGCTCCAGAATCCTTTAGCAGCTTTATTATAGGGGAGATGGTGTTTCCTCTTACAATGGAATCATCAATCAGCACTACTCTTTTCCCAGTAAAGTTATCTGACAACACTCCAAACTTTTTGGCCACTCCAAGCTGCCGTAACCTCATGTTTGGCTGAATAAATGTTCTCCCAACATATCTGTTCTTGCAGAGCACTTCAACATACTGCATGCCACACTGTGAATGTACAGAATATTTTATGTATCCAATGTACATGCCATGAAACCTCTGTAGATACTTTATAAGATATTAACCTTCTCTGCATATCCCAAGGCAGCTGGTGTTGCAGATTCAGGCACTGTGCTAACCAAGTCAGCATCCACTGGAGCTTCCACAGCCAGCTGCTGACCACATCGTCGTCTCACTGAATAAACCATCTGACCTATGGAAGAATTAAAAAAAATTAAACTAAGGCACTATTTCTACTATAGTAGATATGGTTGCAGTGAACAGCTCACAATAAAAACACCCTGTATTATGCAGTTACTAAGTTTTACAAAATAAAATTTGTAATAGTTGAATGCTGCTTAAAAACTATCACAAGAAATAAACACTAAATAAAATAGGTTTAA
>NC_069500.1:1213432831-1213492831 GCF_027579735.1 Bombina bombina | reverse complement strand
GTTCCTCTAGCGTATCTGCTTCAAAACCCATGATGCTGTACCTGCCATAGTTGAGTGCACTCTGACTCCTTTTGGAACCCGCTCATTGTTTTGCTTGTATGATCTAGAAATAGATTGAACAAACTTGGTTTCTGCAAAAAGTCTGACCCATTCAAGGACCTTTAGGAATAACAAAAAGACCATCTATCGTACAAACTGACTGTGTCCGCTTAACATAAATGTGAAAGCAATGGACCACATCAAGACAATACAGCGGTTTCCCTTCACGACAAAAAATATGGTGACACGTCTTGATTTCTTTGAAAATCAGACAAAACCTTAGGCAGAAACTCAATAGTTCATAACACAACTTCATCCTGATGAAAAACAAGTAAAGGCTGCTTCACAGAAAGTGCTTGTAATTCTGACACACGTCTTGCTGAAGTGCTAGCCACACGGAAAAAAAATTTTTAAGGTGAGAAGCGGAGGAAAACTTCATGTAGCGGCTTAAAAGGAGTGTCCATAAGAGCTCCCAGTACTAAGAGAAGATCTCATGACGGAACTGTAGACCTTTTGTTTGGATGGATATGGGTAATTTAATTACTAAGGGATCTTGTGCCCATTTCTTTCCGGATATAGCTGAAATCACAAACTTGAATTTTTAAAATTGGAGAACTAAGACCTTTCAGAAAACCATCATGTAGATATTCCAGTAATTGAGATAAACACTTGCTGTGAAGACATTATGTTGAATTATCCAAGAAGAAAAACAATCCCAAATCCTGTAATACACATTTTATGTAGATTTTTTTTTCTCGCTTTCAAAAGCGTCTGGATCACTGGAGCTAAAATATTAATCTGCTGTACATGGGTGATCTAAGCAACCATGCTGTCAACTCGAGGCTTGGAGGGTCTGGATGTAGCAACGGAATGTGAAGCAGCATGCCCCGTGACACTATTTTGAGGACAATGTTGGAGTGTTTTTCCCAAACTCCCTTGACATAAAGGCCGTTGCACACAGCCCCCCATCCATGCTTGCTGGAGTTGATCTGAAATAGGACCCCTTCTAGATCTGCAAGAGGAAGACCCCTTGAAAGGTTTTGAACTTGACACCACCAATAAAGAAATTATCTTAGCTGTACTGCAAATGGAATCTGATGAGAGACTCTGAGCCCTTTTGTAGTACAGAAGGAAATGACACTGGAATGAACACATCCTCCATCTTGCCCACCAAATAGATTAGCAAAGCCATATGTCCTAACATTTTCATCCAGTGATGTGATGACATCCTTGGAACTTGTTGTAGGTCTAAAAAATACTTTTGAAGATATAGAATCCTTGACTGAAGCAGGGAAACCAGACCTTTCAGTGTTTTGAACTAAGTTCCTAGAAACACTAGATCCTGTGTAGGATGCATTTTCTGAAAATTTATGAGACAGCCATGACCCTGAAGAAATTACAAAAGGATATCTCTGTGACGGAGAGCTTGATTTCTTGTCTTTACTATTTAAAGAATATCATCCAACTAGTAGATCACAAACAAACCTCTGAAGGATGCAAACCTTTGTGAGGACACAAGGTGCCGTAGAAATGCTGAAGGGCAGAGCTGCAAACTGGAAATGACAGTCTCCAACTAGGAATCTTAAGTAAATTCTGTGTGGCCTTGCGATGGGAAAAAATCCAAGGCAAGTGGCAGCAAAATATTATTTAATATTCAAGCACAATACAAAACAGCAGCAATGTTTTGGGAATATTTCCCTTATTCATGCTGATGGGAATATGCATCCTTTAGGTCAACAGATAGAAGAAATGCCTTCAGTGGCATTATGTTGATGACTAAGAGAATTAATTAAATTGTAAAACCTTAAACCACCAGAAATAAATTCAGCTTTTGAAAATCCAACACTGGTCTCCAAGAGTCAAACTTTTTCTTTACAAGAAAAAAGGGGAGGGTAGATTCCTAGATTGTGAAGATATTTTGGCACCTCTTGAATCATCTGCACACCAAGAAGCTTGTAGACAAACAGATAAATTGCTTGTATTTTAAAAGAGATCTTTCGGGAGTGGCAATGTCCCCAAGTGACGAAAAGAAGCTTTTATCTTGAATTGCAGAAAATACTCAGTCTAAAGAAGATTAAGGACCCAGAGATCTGAAATAGTTTATGTCCAAATCTTCCTAAAACTGTAGAGTCTGCCCCCCAGAAAAAAAGAGTTTGGACTGGCAAACACGTCATGGTTTTCTTTGACTGATGAGTGGTCCTCTGCCTCGGCTCTGAGTTTTCTGTTCCTGAGAAATAAAGGAATCCTCACTAGAAGATGTTTTAAAATTCTGGCATAGAGAGAGCAGTCTATGAAGAAATAAAGGATTCTTAGGAATCTTTGGCACTTGCAGAAGAAAAGGACTCCAGAGCATTAAGAGATTAAACTTTCCAATTGCGTACCAAACAGCATGTTCCCTTCAAATGGCAAACTCAGGAGATTAACCTATGAGTCCGAATCAGACGATGAGGGGGCAGTACCTGAGAGAGAGAGGTTACCTATATACAGGTAACCAGGGGAGTGGTCAGTTCTATCCACGCCCCTCTGGTTTGTGGTTCTCACTGGTAAGCATTAACAGGTGGGCCAAGATATTAAACGTAAATGGACTGGATAGAGCATGACATTTTAAACAACTTTCCAATCTACTTCTGTTATCAATTTTGCTTTGTTCTCTTGGTATCCTTTATTAAATAGTAATCCTAGGTGAGCATAGGAGTGTACACGTGTCTTTAACCATCTTGCAATAATGTTTATAGCAATGTTATACATAGATGCAAACCACTTCTGCCATAGACATGTGCACGCTCCTAAACTCCTGTCAGCCTACCTATTTTGCCTCTTTTTATTGGCTTAGCTGATGTGTTCAGCTAACTCCCGAGTAGTGCATTGCTGCTCTTTCAACAAAGGATAGTAAAGAATGAAGCAAATTGGATAAAAGAAGTAAATCGGAAAGTTGTTTAAAAATGTATAATTTATCTGAATTTTAGGTTTCATGTCCCTTTAAGTGTAAAAGAACATGCAAGTCCTTACAACATATATTCTTGTCACTATTGTTTTATGGATTCTCACACTGCACTTCACGTGCATAGAAGCAGGGCCTGCTCAGTTTATGGGGCACACAAATATGCTAGACTAAAAATAATTACATTTTTATATAGTGAAAATAAATAGGTTTTTGGGGTCAACACTGAAATCCATAGATGTATGTCATACAACTGTTAAAACAAACTTCTCATGGACACCAACTTCAAGAAATAGTTCTTATTGATGCAATCACAGCTTGTTACACAAACAAGATAGTGGTTCTTAAATTTGTCCTTGATACACTGGTATTTGCTGAAATATCTTCCCAAGGTTACAAGGAACATAAAACAATGTCTAGATGAAACAATGAAAATATAGTCAGCTTTTTACAAGATATTATATGTATTGGGTAAATTAATATTCACATTCTAATACTAAAAATGCTACAGCCAGCGTGGGGGATGTTTAGGGAAGATTTAAAGGGACAGTCTAGGCCAAAATAAACTTTCATGATTCAGATAAAGCATGTAATTTTAAACAATTTTCCAATTTACTTTTATCACCAATTTTGCTTTGTTCTCTTGGTATTCTTAGTTGAAAGCTTAACCTAGGAGGTTCATATGCTAATTTCTTAGACCTTGAAGGCCACCTCTTTTCAGAATGCATTTTAACAGTTTTTCACCACTAGAGGGTGTTAGTTCACGTATTTCATATAGATAACACTGTGCTCGTGCACATGAAGTTATCTGGGAGCAGGCACTGATTGGCTAAACTTCAAGTCTGTCAAAAGAACTGAAATAAAGGGGCAGTCTGCAGAGGCTTAGATACAAGATAATCACAGAGGTTAAAAGTATATTAATATAACTGTGTTGGTTATGCAAAACTGGGGAATGGGTAATAAAGGGATTATCTATCTTTTAAAACAATAAAAATTCTGGTGTAGACTGTCCCTTTAAGAATAAACCTTGCTACAAACTGTTGCCACAGTGCATGCTCCAATCCTGAGCTCCTATGAGGTTTATACCAAGAGAATAAAGCAAATTTGATAAAATTCAAATCTTTACTATTCCAAATATCTATTTTAAGTTCCCATTTTTGTTCTGGCGATATTAAAGGGACACTAAAGTCAAAATTAAACTTTCATGATTCAAATAGAGCATGCAATTTCTAATTTAATTCCATTATCAAATTGGGCAGTCTTTTTATATGTACTTCCGGAGGCACTAGCTCCTACTGAGCATGTGCAAGTGTTTACAGTGTATATCAGTCTGTTATTGGCTGATGGCTATCACATGATACAGGGGCTAGCAAATTGAAGTAAATGTTGAAATTGTCAGGGAAAAAAATAATCTACTCCTAATTTATAATTCAGAGTAAGTGCTATTGGATTGTCTTCTTATT
This sequence comes from Bombina bombina, assembly GCF_027579735.1. Taxonomy (NCBI): domain Eukaryota; kingdom Metazoa; phylum Chordata; class Amphibia; order Anura; family Bombinatoridae; genus Bombina; species Bombina bombina. Next base: position 1,213,488,388 of record NC_069500.1, on the reverse strand, counting down.
ACATGTATTGATTATGCAGTACTGTCTGTAATGGTCCTTTAACTTCTTTTAAAAATGAAGTATCATTTTTATTTCTGAAACAGAATAATAGCCCCAAGTTTACCTTTGTCTTCAGCATTCACCGGAATGAGCCGTCCAATGCACAGGGGCCGATTGCCATAGGGGTCACGTACAGCATAGATGACGTCATGGTGCATGACAAGCAGGGAGTAAGATGTAGGAGTGGCATTCATTATATTTTTTATTCTGAAACCGGATTTCAAAGTTAGATGTTGTCTATAACTATAAATCTGTACATTGTATTAAATTAATGTTTCTTATTTATTCAAATATTATAAAATAGCATTTTAAATCTCCACTGTAAAAACAAGTGCGTCTACAGTTTTCTTCATTAGAGCATTTTATTTGTAATCATATTTATCTCAACCAAAATGCATAACAGTATTGTCAGCCCCAATATGAAATGAAGACGTCCTGTACAAGGAAGTGTAGTCGTTATTATAGTTACACTTACGGCTAGTCTATCATTTCAAGATTGTCATTGCTAGTTATAGTCTGTTCCTACAAGGCAAAACTGCTGCCAGATAGTGCTCCAGAAATGGGCATGCTCCTCAGCTTATGTCCCTACTTTTCAACAAAAGATACCAAGAAAATGAAGATAAACTAATTGCTTATACTTTGTTGAAAAAACATACACATGGGTGAGCCAATAACATAAGGCATCTATGGGCATTCACCAATCAGCAACTCCTGAGCCTACCTAGATTTGCTTTTCAGGATATAAAGAGAACAAATTAGATAACAGAAGCAAATTAAATAAATGTTTAAAATTCTACACTTTATCTGAATCACGAATGAAAAAGATTTGGGTTCCATGTCCCTTTAATACGGTTTCAGTTCCAATTTTTAACACAAGATTATGGGAGTAAAAAAAATATGCTACAATGTTCTTTAAATGCTGGCTTTCTGCCAATGAAAAATACTTTTTTTCTAAACATTTATTCTATAAGCCAGAAGGTAGTCAAGGGAAGAGGTCACACATATCCTGCATTTTTGAGGAAAGTCACATTTTGGGACATAAGTCCTATATTTTGTACACGGCCTGGAAGACTGATAACAATAAATCTAAAAAAAATTTCAGTTGATTTAACATAGCTGCATAAATTGCTATCAATCAACTATCAGGCACAGCATTAGTACAAAGTGTGGCAATAGTTCAGATCACTTTTGTGTCATTATGGGAAGCCATTGTCAGTTTATTCCAACCCTTCCCTGTAGCCTATGTTTCACAAGCTTCTGAATAACAAAACTGCTCTATGGAAGTTTTCTGAAATGCATCTCTAAATATCTGTATTTATGAAAATAAAAAGGTGGATGTATTTGGATCAAAAGCAGTTTTTTTTTTTTTTTTTAAAGGGACAAGTCTTGGTGAGTTTGTGTTGTAAGTGGTTAACCGAGCAGCTGATGCAAGCTGTAATGACTAGTGCAGTGACAAATTACAATGATAAAATATCATAAATACAATACAGAGTTTATCCATTTCAAATCTAGCTGAAATACAGTTACAACATCTCATCTTCAAACTGTTTGTTACTTAGTGGACATGGACATAAAACCATTGTATCTGATTCAGTTCACTTTGCATTAAGACTCGCTCTAGACGATTGCCTTAGAGGTGTCTGCTAGACATTCCCTGCTTGTATGCTCAGGGGAGGTACGAGTTATGGATCTGCAGGACGTGCTTATTAGAGGTGTTATGTTGGAAATGCATTCACATTGTTTACTATGTATAATAAAGCATGTGTACAAATACTTACCGTGCTATCCAGTCTGGTGCATTATCTTTTTCCAGCGGAGGAGTGAATGCCAGTAGTTGTGTTATTAACTCGCTATCAGAACTGGTTGAGAGCCCTAAGCCATGGCGCATTAACTGTTTAACAAACAGTACAGATTAGTCAGGAAACTATATTAAAGATACTTATTACAAATGCAAAAACAGAGACTATTTGTAAGTTAAACACATATTTCCAGCATTTTTACAAACATGATGTTTACATTTTTACCATTGTTAGATCTATTGATCTCACTTATTCCTAAATTTACCAAGATGCAATTCTATTGAATACACTGACTTATGATAAAACATTCTACAAATAAGTATTAGTTAACACACTATAGCAATTCTTCTGATATGAGTTGATATAACTTATAGAAGAAGGCTTATACTTTCCCCCGGCTCCCTAGAGTGGGCAAAAAGCTAATTTTGTTATCTGCAAATGCTTTAAGATCAAACAAACAGATCAAGCAATCACTGTGTAGAAAGTAGCTGGGTTATGCATCTGAAGTATGGATTATGCAATTTAAACTCATGAAAAAAACAACTTTCAGAGTTAATGGGATACTGAACCAATTTTTTTATTTAACGATTCATATAAAGCATGCAATTTTAAGCAAATTTCTAATACTCATATTATTCATTTTTCTTTGTTTTTTTTGCTATCTGTATTTAAAAAGCAGGAATATAAAGCTTAGGAAGCCGCCCCCATTATTTGGTTCAGAACCTGGGTAGCGTTTGCTTATTGGTGGCTAAATGTAGCCACCAATAAAGCAAGCTCTATCCAGGGTGCTTAGTTGAAAGCTAAACCTAGGTAGGCTCATATGCTAATTCTAAGCCCTTGAAGGCCCCCTCCTATCTGAATGCATCTGACAGTTTTTCACAGCTAGATGCCATTAGTTCATGTCTGCCTTATAGATAACATTGTGCTCACGCCGTGGAGTTATTTAACAGTTAGCACTGATTGTCTGAAATGTAAGTCTGTCAAAAGAACTGAGATAAGGAGGCAGTCTGCAGAGGCTTAGATACAAGGTAATTACAAAGGTAAAAAGTATATTAATATAGCCATGTTGGTTATGCAAAACTATGGAATGGGTAATAAAAGGGACTATCTTTTTTAAAAATAAAAATGTTGGCGTTTACCGTCCCTTTAATATAACAGTGTTGGTTATGCAAAACTGAGGAATGGGTAATAAAGGGATTACCTATTTTTAAACAATAAAAATGTTTAAAGGGACACTGAACCCAAATTTTTTCTTTCGTGATTCAGATTGAGCATGACATTTTAAGCAACTTTCTAATTTACTCCTATTATCAATTTTTATTCATTCTCTATGTATCTTTATTTGAAATGCAAGAATGTAAGTTTAGATGATAAAAATTGCTAATAGGAGTAAATTAGAAAATTGCTTAAAATTGCATGCTCTATCTGAATCACAAAAGAAAAAAACTGGCTTCAGTGTCCCTTTATTCAGACTGTCCCTATAAGTAAGCAAACAAGCCAGACAACAGTTAAGTAAGCAATACACTTTTATACAAGCCAGACAACAGTCTATATATAAATGTACAATGATTCAAAAAATTAGGACCCAGAAGTAAAATTCTAGAACCTATTGCTTCTACTGGAATTTTTAAACCCTGCCTTAAAAGCAGATAATAATGCATTTTACAGTATGCCTAGACATAAATCCTGTAAAAATAACATTTTATTGTATGTTATAATAAACAACTACATTTATATACAGCATACATAGATAGGTAGCACAAATGCGTAAGACAGAGTAAGGTTTAGTGAGAGTTAGAAAGATAAAGCTCCTTGTACTGTGGACTCTCACGCAAATACATTTTGATATAAAAAGGAATATGTGAGCTTAATTGAGCCTTATCAAATATTTGGATAAGCAGCCATGTGAACAAAGTATCCCAAAGCATAATCTGTTTTCAAGGTTTTAAAACAATACCAGAATCAGCATTCCAAACCACTCTAATAATTTAGCAAAATACAGAAGTAGGCTATCCTCACTTTCCCACAAAGGAAAAAAACATTAATTCAAAAGAAATAAAAAATATATAACATTTCATAACATTTTTTTTAATCTCCTTTTGGAATAAAAAAAAAAAAAAAAAAACAGTAATATTAAAGGTTTTTACCTTTCGCCTGAGCTTGGCGGCATTTACCAGTTCCCCGTTATGCGCCACTGCTATCTTGCCATGTAGCGTGTCCACCACAAATGGCTGGCAGTTTTCCAGTTCTGAATTCCCAGTGGTTGAATAACGAGTGTGTCCAATTCCCAGATTACTGGCATTCAGTTTACTCAAGCTCTCTTCGCTGAACACATGGCTAACAAGCCCCATCCCCTTAATAATAAAGAAGAAATAAGTCATTCATTCATCCTACAAACAACTAATTCAGCATGCCATATTTAATTGAACAGCATATTATATTGTAAGCATGTGACTTATGTTTAGCTGCCTTTTAGCAATTCCATAGGAAGCTGTGGTAAAGATATTAGCCCAATAATATTAAAATGATCATTCTGCTTCCACCAAAAAGGGTCAATATACTCAAAATGTAATTACTCATAAATGAATTCATGGAAATTAAACAATGTTGCCATTTACATTCATTATTTATTTTGCTTGCCTTTGACATACAATTACTTATTTTTACTGCAAAAAATTGTGCAGGTCTCACGTTATCTAGGAATGATAGAAGTCAAATTCTGCAACCTAAGTTTGCTGCCGTTTTCCCGAATTGGTTACATAATGGACACTAATTGCTTAGAGATGGGCACAACCTAATTTACAGCAAGTCTAACTGGCCACAATCAAGGGAGACAATACATAAGAGATACTCAACAATGTTTTCAAACTGTTTTTAGCAATGTGAAGAGTTTTGCAACCAGTAATGGGACATGAAAGTCAAAATCAAACTTTCATGGTTCAGAAGATAGAGCATGTTTTAATGCACCTCTATTAAAGAGATATGAAACCCCAAATTCTTGTTTCTAGATTCATGCGATTTTAAACAACTCTCTAATTTACTTCCATTATTACATTTTCTTTGTTCTCTTGGTATCTTTTGCTGAAAAGCATGGACCTTAACTTAAGAGCCAGCCCATTTCTGGAGCACTATATGACAGCAGTTTTGCAGGAATGTTATCCATTTGCAAGAGCACTAGATGACCGCATCATTCCCTACCATGTAGTGCTTCAGATGCCTACCTAGGTATCTCTTCAACACAGAATAGCATGAGAATGAAGCAAATTTGATAATAGAAGTAAATTGGAAACTTTTTTGGTATGCTTTGTCTGATTCGAGAAGAACATTTTTGGGTTTCATGTCCCTTTAAATTGTCTGTTGCATCTTGGTACATTTGTTGAAAAGTACAATGAGGGGAAGAGAGCCTGCAATCACAAATTTATGAAGCAGAAACTGCTTCTTTAGCCTCTCCACCAACTCCAAGGTGGCCGGATTAATCACCCCGACACTCACTTTTTTGGGGGGCGATTGACATTCTCTATTCTAGCAACTAGTTACATGAAAACAGGGGGCGGGACTGCACCAGAGAATGCTCCTGCAGTTATTGCTAAAATTGTGTCTTGTTTGTAGCCTTCAAAGCCTGTAGTTATGCATAACTGTTCTAGACTGCATAGTCTGTTAATCAAGGGTGTGGACATGAAACCCAGTTTATTCTTTTATGATTCATATAGAAAAAGTAATTTTAAACAACTTTCCAATGTACTTCTATTATATAATTTGTTGTATTTTCTTGGTATCCTTAGTTAAAAAGCACACCTAGGTAGACTCAGGAGCTACTGATTGGTGGTTGCACATACTGTATATGCCTCATGTTATTGACTCACCCAATATTGGCTTCTTTCTTGCAAAAATAAATATATATATATAAAACAAGAGAAGGAGAGAGGTGTAAATACTGCTAAAAAGTTCCAATTTATATCATGGTGCAGTCCCTCAAATTTAAATAATCCAGTAATTTAGTGAAGAAAAGACTCAAAGGGTATCCAATACTATCCTTTGAAAGAGAGGAAAAAACAGCACTCGTAACTGAACAAGACATTTATATTTATTTTGCCCTCTGACAATAAGAGCAAGTAACAATGAGCATACAAACACTTAAAGGAACACTAAACCCATTTTTTTTCTTTCATGATTTAGAAAAAGCATGCAATTTTAAACAGTTTTCTAATTTACTTCTATTATCTAATTTGCTTCATTATCTTGATATCCTTTGCTGAAAAGCATATCTAGATATGCTCAGAAGCAGCTGATTGGTGGCTTCACATAGATGCCTCGTGTGATTGGCTCACCCATGTGGATTGCTATTACTTAAACAAAGGATATCTAAAAAATGAAGCAAAATTAGATCATAGAAGTAAATTGGAATGTTGTTTAAAATTGCATTCTCTACTTGAATCATGAAAGAACATTTTTGGGTTTAGTGTCCCTTTAACATATCAACCTGTTAAAATGTAAAGCTTTACGACGACTATACATTGCAAGTACAAATGCAGTTATATAACGTTACAGTGTATACAGCTTCCAAATAACACATCCACTATGTAGCACATAAGAGACCATTACCAAAGCATATCCGAAACAAAACAGTCCAAAACGTAAGTCCCAGAGAGATTGTGACCGCAGCGGGAAGCTGCACATTAGGTCAATTACTCACATACCACAAAGCGTTCTGCTTGGAGTTGTTTGCAAACGGAAGATCTCACAGTGTATCCTAATCCCGTGACGTCACTCAAAGTGATAGGCTAGCTCCAGGTAATATACTTCAAGCACAGTGTGTTATGGAAAGCTTGCCATAGGTTTAAACCGCTATCTCCCCTCTGCTGATTGGGTATCCACTTCAGAAGAGACAGTAAGACACTATCCAGTGTTTGTTTTAGGATTATAAAAGTGCACATCATGCCAATGCACGTTTCACCCCACCAACAACTTGTGCATACCGGGGCCTCATCAGGGCATAACCTCTAGACAATAGGCTGAAAAAGGTGGACAATTCCACTTTTAGTATATTTCAGACATTCACTACCAAAATCTTTTTTTTACAATATGTTAGCAGGAGAATGGCAAAATCACCCTACAATTTTTTGTGACCTATGCTTTATTCCTATAGATAAAAATTACCTCTAATTCAATTCTCAAACTTAGACAGTACTTATTTACATATCAAAGCCATCTTTTTATAAATGGGGGACAAACAACTTTTTCCATTGTTATAAAAAGGATGCAAATTCAAACTTATCATTTAAACCCTTGGGAATTCTAGTACCAAGCCTAAAAATCCATCTTACTTATTTTTGTAATAAAACTCTGTTACTATCACCACCTCTGCTAAAAGTGATGCCGTTATCAATCGCTATGAATTTTAAGGATCGTGGTTCACTATTATGAAACTGAGCAAAATGTCTGCCACGTTAGTATCTCTTACATTTAGGATATCATCCCTGTGTTCCTGAATACGGTCCATTATGACTCTTAGTTTTACCAACGTAAAAGTCGGACAGGAACAACGTAGCAGGTATATGACCCCTTCTGAATGACAGTTAAAAAAGAACCTTATGTCATAGTTTCGACCCATCAACTGAAAACATTTTGAGCTTTTCTAGCAACCATTTGGGGCCTATTACCTACGGCCTGTATAATATGTTCATCCATGGTCAAAAAATGCCAATTTCTGTTCAGAATCATGCAAAATCATTCCATTGGCTTCTAAAGGTGGAAATGAACATAATCGGTCCTCTCTTTATCCCTTCTTTTATCATACAAAATTGTATCTCTGGGCATACCTCTTGCTCTATACAGTGGCCATGGAGGAACAATTTCTCCTCAACCTGAGAAAGTGTCCATAGGGAATCCCCTTAATCAAGTGTGTAGGATGATTGCTTAGAGCATGTAGGATATTATTAGTTGCATTTGGGTTTTCTAAAATTTTCTGTCACTATGCAATTTCCCTCTTTTTTAATCTTTAAATCAAGAAAAGACAGTTCCTTATCATTTGTTTTAAAAGTTAAGAAGAAATTCTTATAATTTTTATTAAGAATAGAGACAAAATTACTGAATTCTTAAGATGTACCATCCCACAGGATGAGTACATCGTCCACATATCGGACCCATAGTTGGACATGTTCATCCATTATGTCACTATAGTTATCAAAAACATTGGACAACTTCCATGCCCCCAAATGGATGCAGGCATAAGTGGAGACACATACTGCCCCCATCGCAATCCCCCTCACCAGGCGGTAAAGTTTGCCGTTAAAGGAGAAGACATTATTTTCTAAGATAAATTTAAAAAGTGACAGGATGAAATTCGAATTTTCATTGTATTCAGTACCTATAGTCTCTAAAAATCCCTCAATTGCTCTTAAACCAGTATGGTGGGGGATCAAAGACTATAAGCTTTCTACATCAAGTGACGCTAAAATAGTAGTATCCTTTACTGTTAGCCCATCTAGCTTTCTAAGTAGATCTGCAGTGTCTTTTACATAAGACGAGAGGGTGTCTAGAAAGGGGCGTACATTTTGATCAACATAGAAATCTATCTTTTCGGTTATACTTCCAAACCCCCGAAACGATAGGTCTCCCAGGGGGACATTTCATATTATTATGGAGCTTTGGTAACACATAGAAGACCGGCATTATAGGGTGCTCAGGAAACAGAAATTGTAGCTATTTTGCAGTAATAATGCCCATAATTTTAGCTTCATTCAGTAATCTAAACAGAGAATTTTGAATCTGGTTCAGAGGGCTGGAGTTTAATTTCTCATATTGATTTCTGTCATTCAGTTATCTTTAAACTTCAATGAGATAGAGGCTCTCTTCCATCAAAACCAGATTTCCACCTTTATCAGCTGCCCTGATCACCAAATTGTTAGCATTGCTTAGCTCAAAAAGAGCCTCTATTCTATATTCTATAACCAACTATTCTCTCTTTCAAAGATTCAATTTCTTTCTCTACTCTTTTGACAAAGTAATTAACTGAGGGATAAAGGGACAAAGAGGGCATAAACTGAGATTTCGGTATAAAGCTCAATTTTTTGGTCGCAGATCAGTCCCTCCCCTCCTCATTTTCATCCAGGAGAGACTCAAGTGCAAGCAATGCTGTCTCTTCATCTGTGCCATCTAGCTGTTCTCTTGCTTGCATAATTTGAGATAACACCACCTTTCTAGCAAATAAATGTAAATCTTTTATTGCCTCAAATCTGCTCAACCTTGATTTGGGACAAAAAGATAATCCCTTCTTTAACAGATTAATATGAGCCAGATTCAGCTGAAATTAGGACAGATTTACAATCTGCAATTCATCACAGGTCGGGGTAGTCAGTAACGCCTCCGATTCCCTCTCCTTGGTCTCCCTTAATTCTGATTGTACTGGTCCCCTCTCCCTCTCATTTGTCTCACCGGATAACGTCACTCCCTTGAAGGAGAACTTAAAAAGTCTGTTCCTTTTGCCCCCTCTCCGTCTCCTCCTCCTTTTGTACCCATCCCAGAGCTGTTTTTTGGGGCATATCTATTTCTGAGTCTGATACATATGTCCCTGAGTCATATGACCCTTTCTGTGATTTATACACATATACCTTTGTTATTCTTATAATCATCCTGATCGCTTCTTTACTTACATTTTCTAGCTTTAATTTCATTCTTGAGTTTTGCTATATTATTACCGGTTTCCTCATTGAGTTTTGCAAAGTTTTTATCATCCTCAAATTTATTCACTTTCTCTAATGCCAAATCCCCTTCTTTTTTGATTTTATCAAGGCGTTTATGGTTACGTTTGATCATCATGTCCATTAAATCTAATGAGCATAATTATAGTTTTTCATTCCATTCCTCGAAAAATGAGTCCCCTTCCTCTCTTGTGTTTGCTCCTGGTTCTAGTAACAGTCTTAGACCCCTTTGGACTATTTTTTTGTCAATATAATTTAAAAGGCTGACATTTTCTGCTTTGATTTTTAATTGTCTATTCAGATAATATCTATATTTCCTAAATGCACTAAATACATTTTCATCATCATCATTAGTTTGTTCCCCCCCCCCCCATTACTATGTGCTAGGGATTCTTTCAATTCTGCCTCCCATAGGTCATCTACTAAGGTTAGTAAATGCCATCTCCAAAGTGGATCTATTCTCATCAGCTGCAAAAACTACCAGAGGGCAATAGTAATCCCAATTCAAAAAACATTTAGTTTAAGATTTTATTGCAGTCATCTACCATCTCCAGAAAAAGGGAAAATTATGCAAGCAAGAGAACAGCTAGATGGCACAGATGAAGAGACAGCATTGCTTGCACTTGAGCCTCTCCTGGATGAAAATGAGGAGGGGAGGGACTGATCTGCGACCAAAAACTTGAGCTTTAAACCGAAATCTCAGTTTATGCCCTCTTTGTCCCTTTATCCCTCAGTTAATTACTTTGTCAAAAGAGTAGAGAAAGAAATTGAATCTTTGAAAGAAAGAATAGTTGGTGAAGATAATTTAGGGCAGGATGAGAGAGAGGCTCTTTTTGAGCTAAGCAATGCTAACAATTTGATGATCAAGGCAGCTGATAAAGGTGGAAATCTGGTTTTGATGGAAGAGACCCTCTATCTCAATGAAGTTAAAAGATAACTGAATGACAGAAATCAATATGAGAAATTAGACTCCAGCCCTCTGAACTAGATTCAAAATTCTCTGCTTAGATTACTGAATGAAGCTAAAATTATGGGCATTATTACTGCAAAAGAGCTACAATTTCTGTTTCCTGAGCACCCTTTAATGCCGGTCTTCTATGTGTTACCAAAGCTCCATAATAATATGAAATGTCCCCCTGGGAGACCTATCGTTTCGGGGATTGGAAGTATAACCGAAAAGATAGATTTCTATGTTGATCAAAATGTACGCCCCTTTCTAGACACCCTCCCGTCTTATGTAAAAAACACTGCAGATCTATTTAGAAAGCTAGATGGGCTAACAGTAAAGGAGACTACTATTTTAGCGTCACTTGATGTAGAAAGCTTATACTCTTTGATCCCCCACCATACTGGTTTAAGAGCAATTGAGGGATTTTTAGAGACTATAGTTACTGAATACAAGGACAATTCGAATTTTATCCTGTCACTTTTTTAATTTATCTTAGAAAATAATGTCTTCTCCTTTGATGGCAAATTTTACCGCCAGGTGAGGGGGACTCCAATGGGGGCAGTATGGGCCCCCACTTATGCCTGTCTCCATTTGGGGGCATGGGAGTTGTCCAATGTTTTTGATAACTATAGTGACATAATGGATGAACATGTCCAACTATGGGTCCGATGTGGACGATGTACTCATCCTGTGGGATGGTACACCTGAAGAATTCAGTAATTTTGTCTCTATTCTTAATAAAAATGATAAGAATATCTTAACTTTTGAAAAAAATGATAAGCAACTGTCTTTTCTTGATTTAAAGATTAAAAAGAGGGAAATTGCATAGTGACAGAAAATTTTAGAAAACCTAATGCAACTAATAATATCCTACATGCTCTAAGTAATCATCCTACACACTTGATTAAGAGGATTCCCTATGGACACTTTCCCAGGTTGAGGAGAAATTGTTCCTCCATGGCCAAATTTGAACTCCATGCGGCTCAAATGGCAGATAGATTCCTCAAAAGAGGATATTCAAAGAGATGTATTAAAAGGGCACTATATAGAGCAAGAGGTATGCCCAGAGATACAATTTTGTATGATAAAAGAAGGAATAAAGAGAAAGGACAGATTAGGTTCATTTCAACCTTTAGCAGCCAATGGAATGATTTATGCATGATTCGGAATAGAAATTCGAATTTTTTGACCATGGATGAATGTATTAAACAGGCCGTAGATAATAGACCCCAAATGGTTGCTAGAAAAGCTCAAAATTTGAAGGATAAATTAGTAAAAAGCCAATTTACTAAAGGACCATCTGAAGCAGATTGGCTAAGAAAAAACAAGGGAATCAAAAGGTAGTTTCCCTTGTGGCCACTGTGTGTACTGCCCTTTTATGGATAGTACAAAAAGCTTTTCAGTTGATGGGTCGAAACTATATGACATAAGGTTCTTCTTTAACTGTCAGTCAGAAGGGGTCATATACCTGCTACGTTGTTCCTGTCCGACTTTTTACGTTGGTAAAACTAAAGAGAGAGTCATAAAGGAGCGTATTCAGGAACACAGGGATGATATCCTAAATGTAAGAGATACTAACGTGGCATCACTTCAGGCAGAGGTGGGGATAACAGAGTTTTACTACAAAAAGAAGTAAGATGGATTTTTAGGCTTGGTACTAGAATTCCCAAGGTTTTAAATGATAAGTTTGAATTTGCATCCTATTTAGAACAATGGAAAAAGTTGTTTGTCCCCCATGTATAAAAAGATGGCTTTAATATGTAAATAAGTAATGTCTAAGTTTGAGAATTGAATTAGAGGTACTTTTTATCTATATGAATAAAGCATAGGTCACATAAAATTGTAGGGCGATATTGCCATTTTCCTACTAACAATGTAAAAAAAAGATTTTGGCAGTGAATGTATGAAATATACTAAAGGTGGAATTGTCCACCTTTTTCAGCAGGTACCTAATTAACATAGCTGGAAACAAAAGAGGGCGCCTCATAGAGTAGTATAGCCTTGGTAATCGGACATATGTAATGGTAATAAAATGCTTACCAGATCAAGTGGCACTGTACAGTGACCAGTGCTAACGAGCGGACTGACACTTTCAGCGGCCAGTACACTGGTATCAGGTCTCTCAAACAGGAACGGAACTCCGGAGCAGATTTTCAGAGTGAGGAAATAAACTAACAGCTTAGTGTTAGCAACAGCTGTTCTATCAGTGCTCAGATATGTTTCTCGGAGGAGATAAAAGTAGGGAGCAGTGTCCTACTATGGAACACCGGAGCAGACCGGTATGTATAAAAAGGCTGACAACTTCGTTAATTTAAAAATTGTAAGTCAACGCTTTATTTGCAAACACAACGCGTTTCTCGACCACAGACTGGTCGTTTCTTCAGGTGAAAAAAGCGGATATAATGCTTAACAGTCGATATGCTTAAATAAGTTCAACAGGTAAAACAGGAAGTTGTCTTGAGATAAACCAAAAAACAGAGCCTGAAAAAATATACAGGTGCTCAAGGTAAATGACCCGTGATTGTTAGAGACAAAGAAATACAAGTACAAACTTTGTAACCCGATTGGTGTGTATCGATCTATGTAAAATGCTGTATACCTAACTGATATGAAACCTGCATCTAAATATAACAAAAAATTTTTTTGAAATGTTTGGTCCATGAGCAGACAGATAGTACATAACTAAATGGATATTGTTACCAACTATTATTGTTATGTTTTATTGTGTTTGTGATATGAAGGTTACCCAGAAAAGTAATATAAAGAAATCATTGTGAATTTAATTAAAGGCTGTTAGATCAAGATTAGCGTTTAGACCTGTTGGATATAGTGTCTTTAATTTGTAAGTCGGATGATTTTGGAATATAATCTATGGGATAAAAACTATATATCTCTGGATCTCCGTTATGTTTTTGTAAACAATGATTGGGAATGCTGTGTTTAATTTTCGTTTTTTTGCAATTCTTGCAATTGCGATGATGTTCTCCCCATCTGATCCTTGCTGTCCTGGAGGTGCAGCCTATATACTGTAGGCCACACATACATTCTATTACATAAACCACATATTTGGTTTCGCAATTGAGGAAGTCAGATATTTAAAAATTTTCCCCTGTGATGGTTGATTTGAAACATTTTAAACCTGATTTGATGAATCTGCATAAACCGCAACCTGGTTTTCCACACTTATACACACCTCTTAATCCAAATATTCTTTTTGTGCCAGTGGTATGCATAGTCTTTGGATAAGTGGTGTGTTTAACTATTTTACTGGGTGCTAATTTGTTTCGTAAAGTGGGTGCTCTTCTATAAACTATTTTAGGTATTTCTTGAAGTATATTCTTGAGAACAGGATCCCTCAGGATAACATGCCAATGTTTGCTCATTATGTCCTCAATGTTATGATAATTGTTATCATAACAATTGTTATGATATGTTATGGAGTTTTGGTATGGGAGTAATTGACCTAATGTGCAGCTTCCCACTGCGGTCACAATCTCTCTGGGACTTACGTTTTGGACTGTTTTGTTTCGGATATGCTTTGGTAATGGTATCTTATGTGCTACGTAGTGGATGTGTTATTTGGAAGCTGTATACACTGTAACATTTTATAACCGCATTTGTACTTGCAATGTATAGTCAATGTAAAGCTTTATAGTGACAGCGGTACCGTTTAGTCCTTCACATTTTAACAGGTTGATATGTTAAGTGTTTGTATGCTCATTGTTACTTGCTCTTATTGTCAGAGGGCAAAATAAATATAAATGTCTTGTTCAGTTACGAGTGCTGTTTTTTCCTCTCTTTCAAAGGATAGTATTAGATACCCTTTGAGTCTTTTCTTCACTAAATTACTGGTTTATTTAAATTTGAGGACTGCACCGTGATATAAATTGGAACTTTTTAGCAGTATTTACACCTCTCTCCTTCTTCTCGTTTTATATATATTTATTTTTGCAAGAAAGAAGCCAATAATGGGTTAGTCAATAACATGAGGCATATATGTGCAACCACCAATCAGTAGCTCCTGAGTCTACCTAGGTGTGCTTTTTAACTAAGGATACCAAGAAAATACAACAAATTATATAATAGAAGCACATTGGAAAGTTGTTTAAAATTACTTTTTCTATATGAATCATAAAAGAATAAACTGGGTTTTATGTCCACACCCTTGATTAACAGACTATGCAGTCTAGAACAGTTATGCATAACTACAGGCTTTGAAGGCTACAAACAAGACACAATTTTAGCAATAACTACTACCTATTATTTTAATTAAGAAACATTAATTTGCCAGCCTTCTGTTTTCCATTTAAGTGACAGATAACAAGGATACATGTTTCTTTCCAGTACTTGAATACAGGGGTTGTTTTTAACATGATGAGCATGCAATTTAAAGGGACATGACATTTAGTTATTTTTAAATATATCAGATGTTAACATACTGAGTTCCAAAATATCTTTATACAAGATAAATATTTTTATAGGATTTAAAGCGGTCATGTTATCAAACCAACATAACAGTGCAAAAACAACATTTTCTGATGTGTTTTCTTGCAAAAGTCATATTCAGAGCAAAATGCACTAATGCGACCTAGCTGAAAACATCTGGTGAGCCAATGGCAACAGGAATATGTGTGTAGTTACTAATCAATAGCTAGCTCCCAGTAGTGCATTGTTACTCCAGAGCCTAAGCATAAAGAGTCATAAAGGACCGTATTTTGGAACACAGGGATGATATCCTAAATGTAAGAGATACTAACGTGGCATCACTTCAGGCAGAGGTGGTGATAATAACAGAGTTTTATTACAACAAGAAGTAAGATGGATTTTTAGGCTTGGTACTAGAATTCCCAAAGGTTTAAATGATAAGTTTGAATTTGCATCCTTTTTATAACAATGGAAAAAGTTGTTTGTCCCCCCATGTATAAAAAGATGTCTTTAATATGTAAATAAGTACTGTCCAAGTTTGAGAATTGAATTAGAGGTACTTTTTATTTATCTATAGGAATAAAGCATAGGTCACATAAAAATGTAGTGTGATTTTGCCATTCTCCTGCTAACATATTGTAAAAAAAGATTTTGGTAGTGAATGCTGATCAATGTATGAAATATACTAAAGGTGGAATTGTCCACCTTTTTCAGCAGGTGCCTAATTAACCTGTATTCTCATCCAGGTGCTATAAAAGGTGGAAGCTTTCCAAAAACGGGATAGGCCGCGAGACGTCTGACGAGCCAGCCAATGAGCGAGTTCAGTGGTAGGGACCTGTCATGAAAGTCTGGCTGAGCCAATTGGGGAGAATCTCTTGGGAGACCTACCATACTCTGGAAGGAAAGATTCCATACCTGAGAGGCAGAAGGAATACTGTCTCCTACAAAGCACCTGGAAGTTTACCACATGCCAAGAGGGGAATTGGCTATATCTGTTGAGATACCAGTATAAGCCATAGAAGTACTCCTCTGAGGTTTTATCTTGTAAGTGACAATTTTAGACATTCACACAGGAGTGCAATTATATACTTTCTTACTGTATTTTGTATTTGACCATATTGTGTGTTTATCCATTCATCTAATACAAGTTTTTGGTTTCTATTTTACTGTGAATATTTATTTGCCCATATTTATAATTGCGCTTGGATCTATAAGCGCTTGACATGACTTATTTTTATTACTGATCCTAGAATTTATCCTTAAAATTATTGTCACCTCATTCCATGGCTTATCTATATGTTTTATTCATATAGCTTATGTAACAGAAACAGCGCTATTTCATTCCCTTTTTTATCCTCTTAATATATATATATATATATATATATATATATATATATATATACACACACACACACATATACATACATATATATATATATATATATATATATATATATATATATGTATGTATATGTGTGTGTGTGTGTGTGTGTGTGTGTGTGTGTGTGTGTATATATATATATATATATATATATATATATATATATATACACACACATATACATACACACATATATTAAAATAAGCTTTTTCATATATATATTTTTTTTAGCGTTTAATGTTCTTTTTAGATAATAAATATCACAATTTATAAGTTTATAGATATTTAACTTCTCAAGAAATCTTAGCTACGACATCCCTATGACTAAGCACCATTTGAGAAAGAAAGCATATTTGGGTGTTGTGTGTGGACTGTTCCCCTATGTATTTTAAAGAGTGGTTATTGATTTTATGGGCTGTTTGAAGTGCTAACTCATGTTCTATTGCACAGATGTTATAATCCAGACAGAAAGTGTGTAAAGTAACTGCTGCTAATTATCTATAATACATTTTACACTGGAATATTATTTAGGCCCTGTAACTAGAGAAGATATTTACCTTATGCTTCCTATATGTGGGTACAGGACCTCCATCACTTGTTACAATGCCAGCACTCTCCTGTCCCCTGAAAGAATTAAAGATGATATAAAATAAGTAATGAATTTATATTTGTACCAGCTGACATTGCAGTATGGTTTTATACATGTCAGGATTTCACAAAAACTGGCCAACCGGTAGCTGTTAAATTAATATTAGATTTTAAATTGTTTTTAACAATTTGTGGAATTTATGAAGATTAACTAATTTTTTATTTTTGTGTTAGAACTGTAGAAGTTTGTGGATCCATTGCATTGTCCGAGTTGTATAGGAAACTCTGAAGTTCCAGTTTGTAAGCCCTTTGAGAAGTTAGGAAATGGTTAGAATAACATAATTTGGATATTGGAATTTAAATTGCTGGATGTTTCATATGCTATGTGACGCCCCTAGTGTTTTCCTGTTGTTACATTTAAAAAACTATTTACATCTTGTCTATTCAATTACAACTTGCAGAAGCCATCGATACAATTTACTAAGATTCTTAAGGAAAAAACAACAAAAACAACAGATTAGACGTGTGATTCCAGAAAATAAAAATATATTTACTATGTGACAATCAAATGTTACCTTTTAAATACTTTAGATTCTATATCAGGTGTAGGCAAACTATGGGGGAACTGTATCTTTGTCCATACAAACAAGGTTAGCAGGTGAACCTGTCCGCCCAGGATCAACACTTGTGGTCTGCAGTAGCTACCCATATTAATCAATGCACAAGTAGATGCTCATGCAACACCACCCTCTGTTCTTGTACAACCAATCACATGAGGGCTGGGCTTGTCAATACTCCCAGGCAGTGTGGGGTGATTTTAATACATCACCTGCAGTGTTCTCCACAGAAAATGTTGCCAGCCGGGTGGCATTATGAAGTAGCCGGGTGGGGGCAGTGTTATATTTTCTGATATATCATTTTCTGCTTTGCAAAGCACAAATTAATTGCATAATTTACCATAAATGTATTTAACAATAATTTGTGCAATAAAATTTAACATTTTTAATAATAGCTATTTTTAGCATAATATTGGCTAAAATTTTAGCCAGCTGGTCAGTAAAATCAGAGGGGTGGTGCACCGATTAAAAAGGTCCTGGGGGAGCACTGACCTCTGAGGTGATGGAGAGGGTTTAGGAAGCAGTGGTTTTCATAAATATCAGTTGAAGGCTTGCATGTGCTAGTCTGCAGCCTTCAAACTATGATAAATCTGCCGCCATGACCCAGAAGTAAAATCAGGCCCACAAGCTAAGAATGTTTTGTTCAATGTTTAGAGGGAACAAAATGGTCACGTAAAAAAGTATATGAAATTCAATGTTTTTCTCTTAATGAAGTTTAATTTGGATACAGCCACTCATTCGCATTAGTATTGTCGATGGCTGCTTTCATGTATTGAATAGTTGTGACAGAGACCAATGTGGCCCTCATCAATTTGCACTGCTTCTTGGAGCACTACAATATACCTCAACACAATATTCCCAAACTCAAAGTAAAGGTCAAAAAAATTAGAAAATGTAAACTAGAATCTCATCACAAAAGATTTCCTTCACATAAAAAAAAATAGGGCTGCAACCAAAGTAAGTTTATGAGTGGTTTATTTGTTTGTCACATATTTTACATTTTATATATAAATTTGTGGAATCCCCCCTTGTTGCTGTTAATATTGTCATTTATTTGTATAGCTCCACAAAATTCTGTAGCGTTGGGTACAGAGATAGTGGAATACAATGATACAACACAAATACAGAGAAAGTCAGTGTTATCCAGCAATCACGCCAATGGTATAAACTCCAGGGAGTAACTACCAACCTCCCATATATCAATGAAAGAAATAAACAATTGAAGCTCACCAATGTGCCAAAAAGTGATTCACTTTATTGTAGAGACAGGCAGGGTCCAAATACCATGACGTTTCGGGGCAGTGTGCCCCTTAATCATGTAATTCACATGATTAAGGGGCACACTTCCCCGAAACGTCGTGGTATTTGGACCCTGCCTGTCTCTACAATAAAGTGAATCACTTTTTGGCACATTGGTGAGCTTCAATTCTTTATTTCTTTCACAACACAAATACAGAACATAATAATTTAGTACAGGAGGAGGGCGGCCCTACTCCAAAGAGCTTACAGTCTACAGGTATAGAAGTACCTACATAATATCCTTGATTTTGCCTCTAGGCCTGCAAAGCCTACAATATTTACGGTCTACTGGTTACAATAAAAGTTTGCCGCCCCCTGTTTAACATTATGAATCTATATACTTCTCTAAAATTGTATGTTTATAAGAGGCCAAGTAGATAAAAATGGCTTTCAATTCCACAAGGAACTAACACAGGGTGAACAATCAATAGAGGGGGTGCAAAATTGTATTTTGCAAACATTTTTTAAAAAGAAAGCATCTGGTAGTATATTTATAAAAAAAAATTATAGTTTTTAAATTCATTGTGCCTTTTTATAGACTCCTAACCAAGCCCCACAGGGACAGATGTCTACATGCGTTTACAGACTCCTGTTTATGTTATCTGTCTTTTCATATGCAGGGGAGGAGGGGAGTGTCTGCTCTTTTTGTTTATCCAGTCCATTTCAGTGGGTGTCCCAGACTAACCTTTTCAACAGTGCTAAACTGGGAACTTATAAGTAAGTTTTTAAAAGGTTTTATACTTAGGGTTGCCAAGTGTCTGTTATTAGACCGGACTGTCCGGTATTAGACCGAACTTACTGCCTGGTAATTTTATTTTATTTTTTAAAACTGACATAGCCTTAGGTTGTTTTCTTTAGAATTTTTTTACTAGGATGCTGCAGCCCGTGTCAACTCAGGCTCTGCTCAGCTGATTGGATCATCATCTATCTGATCCTGACAGTGTGATCCTGACAGTGTGCGGAGCCGGAGTTGCAGTCGGACCCTCTCCCCTCTGCACTGCCAGCCACCCATCTGCCTGTGTAACTGTCTTGACTCACTGTCTTCTGTCGCTGTGTCGGACGTTGTCACGTGATCACTCGGGTGACGTGATGTCACAACAGCAAGAAGACCCGCTCTCAGTCTGTAATGCTGCAGTGACTGAGTACTGAGCTGACCGCTGTGCTGTCTGACTCTGAGCCAGCAAGAAATTAGAATAGTGCGCGCCCACTGCCCAGCCAAAGGAATAGACTGTGTGTGACTGATTGAACAGTGCCACTCATTCAACATAATCCATTGAAGCAGCCAGGGACTGAGACTCAGTTAACTGTTACATTAAAGGGACAGTCTACCATAGAATTGTTATGGATTTAAAAGATAGATAATCCCTTTATTACCCATTCCCCAGTTTTGCATAACCAACACAGTTATATTAATACACTTTTTACCTCTGTGATTACCTTGTATCTAAGAACCTTCTTCCAGCCCCCTGATCACATGACTGTTTATTATCTATTGTCTTAAATTTAGCATTGTTTTGTGCTAAATCTTAAATAACCCCCTGTGCCTGAACACAGTGTTATCTATATGGCCCACGTGTACTTTCTGTCTCTTTGTGTTGAAAAGAGATTTAAAAAGCCTGTGATAAGAGGCAGCCCTCAAAGGCTTAGAAATTAGCATATGAGCCTACCTATGTTTAGTTTAAACTAAGAATACCAAGAGAGAAAAAGCAAAATTAATGATAAAAGTAAATTGGAAAGATGATTAAAATTAAAAGTCCTATCTGAATAAAAGTTTAATTTATACTAGACTGTCCCTTTAATAAAACAATTATGTATGCCTCAGTCACTCTCAGTCTTTTAAAATAATTGTTATTATATCACCATCACCCAGACAAATATATATATATATATATATATATATATATATATATATATATTTATATATATCATGTGTATGTAAATTATAAATAAAAAAAATTACCACCCCATAGAAAATTTGGTATATATGTATATTTAGCATGTACTGTATATATGTGATTTTTTTTCTCTAACTAAAGTGACTGTCCTTGTACATGTAACCAATAAAGTGGATATATATATATATATATATATATATATATATATAAGATCTCAAATAAATGTTTTCACCCTCCCCCTCCGGTTATTTTTTTGAAGGACAGGTGGCAACACTATCTATAGGATTAGTATCTGTATATTCTTCTTTATAGTAGTGTTGTCTATTACATGCAGTTATATGGAAATTATTGTATACGGTCCCTTTAAATACGCTTCAGAATATATATTGTTATACTATTCCATTGACTTATTTACAATATGTTATACAGACATCCCAACCTGCAAAAACTCATTTCAGGGAGATGGCTTCACCCGCTACTGCGCCATCCCAGTTATATATTGGACATCTTGAAACCCTAAATAAGATAGAGGCTTATCATTAAAAGTAGCTTCCCACTAAAGTCACATTAAAAAAAAAAAAAAGTAGCTTTATCGCACAACCACACACAACAAACCTATTTTCCAGTGATTGTACGCTTATTGAATGCGTTAAAGGGACACTGAAGCCATTTTTTTTTTCTTTCGTGATTCAGATAGAGCATGCAATTTTAAACAACTTTCTAATTTACTCCTATTATCAAAATTTCTTCATTCTCTTGGTATCTTTATTTGAAATGCAAGAATGTAAGTTTAGATGCCGGCCCATTTTTGGTGAACACACTGTGTTGTTCTTGCTTATTGGTGGATAAATTCACCCACCAATAAACAAGTGCTTTCCATGGTCCTGAACCAAAAAATAGCTTAGATGCCTTCTTTTTCAAATAAAGAAGGCAAGATAACGAAGAAAAATTGATAATAGGAGTAAATTAGAAAGTTGCTTAAATGTGCATGCTCTATCTGAATCATGAAAGAAAAAAAATGGGTTCAGTGTCCCTTTAAATATTTTAGAATACGAAGTTTTATTACGTGCAGTATTTGTGTTTTATTTTATTGATGCATGCTTTGAGGGTTCTATACTGTCCCAGCAACTAAAGGCATTCCTTAAAGAATCTATTTTCCGGATTTGGGCCACATTGGATCATAATACTTGGAGTTTCAGGGAGATTGCACTCCGTTTGCTGGCATCAGGGAGCCGCTATTACAATCAGGGAGACTTTGGATGTCTGTGTTGTATGTCTCTCTGGTAGCTAATGGGTTAAATTATTCTTCTCTGCAACTTCATGGTTAAGAATAACTCCTACTGTAAGCTCGGATTTGCAGTATTTCTGCAAATATCTACAAATCTAGAAAACATAAAAAAAACATGAACTGAGAAACTTAGATGTATTTATTTTCGAAATTAACCGATTTGGGAAATATTTACCTGTGCTGCAATCCCACCAGCCCCAGCGTGATGACATGGGGCACATCCAGCTGTGTGGGCCACTTGTCTGATGCAATGCAGCCAAACACCCCACACTCTTCACGGATACCCAGCTCCTCAAACTCCATAGCAGCGCACACACGTGGGACTCCTGTGAATGAGCACTCACTTCCTGAGCGAGTAGTACGGTGAATGGCAGGGTGCAAAGCAAACTCCACCCCGGGGCCGCTGTTATGGAGGAGGGGGAGACAGAAAAAAGAGACTCTTGGGACAAAACTGGGACCGAGAGTAAAAACAAACAGTAGAATATATAGATGAGTTTATTAGAACAGGCTTGTTGTAATATAAAAGGTAAGACTTTTACGTAATATAAGATGTAAAAGGACCTAAAATGTAGCGACCATGCTTCTCCTGATTTAGGTCTGCGCATGAAACAGTATACATCGGGATTATGGAAGTTTCTTACAGACGTAACTATTCAGCGGCTGTTTTTCATAAGCATCTAGCAAACAGCTACTGTACAGCAGTCAGAAGCAAAGGGGTTAAAATGGTAGCATGGCCCCTTATATTAATATAATAACGTCACAATGTCAGGAGGAGTAACCACAAATCACACGCGGATAAGGGAGCACGACACTCCGGATATACACACACAGGCAGCAGACAGGGTTATTCCGGGTTACGCTAGCTCTGCTGGTTGTGATTATTTAATGTCTGCTCTCAGCAAGTATAGCAACCAGAGCTCAGCTGAGCTGACTTAGCTTGTTTGCAAAGCACCTGTTCCTGTAACACGATTTATATGTAACATAGTATGGCATTTTGTTTTGTTTTTATTTTCATTAACAAAAATGTATTATTACAGTATGTAATCAAAAAGCTTAGATCTTCACTGTTAGAGAACATCAATCAACTATGGCTCTTTAGCTGCTATATATGTGCTAGAGTCTAGAATATACTAGAACACTAAAGGGCATTTTTTGTTTAAAGGGACATTATACACTCATTTTTTTCTTTGCATAAATATTTTGTAGATGATCTATTTATATAGCCCATAAAGTTTTTTTTTTTTAAATAAATGTATAGTTTTTGCTTATTTTTAAATAACATTGCTCTGATTTTCAGACTCCTAACCAAGCCCCAAAGTTTTATGTGAATACTGTCGGCTACCTTCTCCAGCTTGCTGCTGTTTGTGTAAAGGGTCTTTTCATATGCAAAAGAAGGGGGGGGGGGGGGGGAGTGTCTTATTTGCCACTTGCAGTGGGCTTTCCAGCTACCTTTTCAACAGAGCCAAACTGACAGCTTCTAAGTAAGTTTTTAAACAGTTTTATACTGGATTTTTATATCAGTATCTGTGCATCTTATTCTTTATAGTAGTGTCTATTACATGCAGTTATATGAAAATGAGTGTATACTGTCCCTTTAATATATTAACACTGCATAAACCTAATGAACTTTCCCAATTAGAGTTGACACCTTTTATGCATACATTTTCTTAAAACTGCTATGACTTTTTTAAATTATCATTGGTTTATAATTAGATTCTATGACAATAAACATAAATGTAATCGTTAGCATCTTTATTTCTGTATCTAATTTATATTTTCCACCTTAAAAATACAGACTGGATGCCTTTATTGGGCAGAGCAAGAGGGGTAACCGCCCTGGGCCCTGCATTGTCAGGTGTAAGGGTATAAGAAAGTGAAATGCACATCTTGTATTTAGTTTGTAAAGAAGTGCTTATGGCAACTGGAGATGTAATATATAGCGTTATCCTTTCTTTCATGTAATTGGCAAGAGTCCATGAGCTAGTGACATATGGGATATACATTCCTACCAGGAGGGGCAAAGTTTCCCAAACCTCAAAATGCCTATAAATACACCCCTCACCACACCCACAAATCAGTTTTACAAACTTTGCCTCCTATGGAGGTGGTGAAGTAAGTTTGTGCTAGATTCTACGTTGATATGCCCTCCGCAGCAGGTTGGAGCCCGGTTTTCCTCTCAGCGTGCAGTGAATGTCAGAAGGATGTGAGGAGAGTATTGCCTATTTGAATTCAATGATCTCCTTCTACGGGGTCTATTTCATAGGTTCTCTGTTATCGGTCGTAGAGATTCATCTCTTACCTCCCTTTTCAGATCGACGATATACTCTTATATATACCATTACCTCTACTGATTTTCGTTTCAGTACTGGTTTGGCTTTCTACTACATGTAGATGAGTGTCCTGGGGTAAGTAAGTCTTATTTTCTGTGACACTCTAAGCTATGGTTGGGCACTTTTATATAAAGTTCTAAATATATGTATTCAAACATTTATTTGCCTTGACTCAGGATGTTCAACGTTCCTTATTTCAGACAGTCAGTTTCATATTTGGGATAATGCATATGAATAAATCAATTTTTTTCTTACCTTAAAATTTGACTTTTTTCCCTGTGGGCTGTTAGGCTCGCGGGGGCTGAAAATGCTTCATTTTATTGCGTCATTCTTGGCGCGGACTTTTTTGGCACAAATTTTTTTTTCTGTTTCCGGCGTCATACGTGTCGCCGGAAGTTGCGTCATTTTTGAGGGTTTTTTGCGCCAAAAGTGTCGGCATTCCGGATGTGGCGTCATTTTTGGCGCCAAATAATGTGGCCGTCTTTTTTGGCGCTAAAAAATATGGGCGTCACTATTGTCTCCACATTATTTAAGTCTCATTATTTATTGCTTCTGGTTGCTAGAAGCTTGTTCACTGGCATTTTTTCCCATTCCTGAAACTGTCTTTTTAAGGAATTTGATCAATTTTGCTTTATATGTTGTTTTTTCTATTACATATTGCAAGATGTCCCAGATTGACACTGAGTCAGAAGATACTTCTGGAAAAACGCTGCCTCGTGCTGGATCTACCAAAGTTAAGTGTATCTGCTGTAAACTTGTAGTATCTGTTCCTCCAGCTGTTGTTTGTAATGAATGTCATGACAAACTTGTTAATGCAGATAATATTTCCTTTAGTAATGTTACATTACCTGTTGCTGTTCCGTCAACATCTAATACTCAGAGTGTTCCTGTTAACATAAGAGATTTTGTTTCTAAATCCATTAAGAAGGCTATGTCTGTTATTCCTCCTTCTAGTTAACGTAAAAGGTGTTTTAAAACTTCTCATTTTTCAGATGAATTTTTAAATGAACATCATCATTCTGATAATGGTTCCTCTGGTTCAGAGGATTCTGTCTCAGAGGTTGATGCTGATAAATCTTCATATTTATTCAAAATGGAATTTATTCATTCTTTACTTAAAGAAGTCTTAATTGCATTAGAAATAGAGGATTCTGGTCCTCTTGATACTAAATCTAAACGTTTAAATAAGGTTTTTAAATCTCCTGTAGTTATTCCAGAAGTTTTTCCTGTCCCTGATGCTATTTCTGAAGTAATCTCCAGGGAATGGAATAATTTGGGTAATTCATTTACTCCTTCTAAACTTTTTAAGCAATTATATCCTGTGCCATCTGACAGATTAGAGTTTTGGGACAAAATCCCTAAGGTTGATGGGGCTGTCTCTACTCTTGCTAAACGTACTACTATTCCTACGGCAGATAGTACTTCCTTTAAGGACCCTTTAGATAGAAAGATTGAATCCTTTCTAAGAAAAGCTTACTTATGTTCAGGTAATCTTCTTAGACCTGCTATATCTTTGGCGGATGTTGCTGCAGCTTCAACTTTTTGGTTAGAAGCTTTAGCGCAACAAGTAACAGATCATAATTCTCATAGCATTGTTAATCTTCTTCAACATGCTAATAACTTTATTTGTGCTTCCATCTTTGATATCATTAGAGTTGATGTCAGGTATATGTCTCTAGCTATTTTAGCTAGAAGAGCTTTATGGCTTAAAACTTGGAATGCTGATATGTCTTCTAAGTTAACTTTGCTTTCCCTTTCTTTCCAGGGTAATAAATTATTTGGTTCTCAGTTGGATTCTATTATCTTAACTGTTACTGGAGGGAAAGGAACTTTTTTACCACAGGATAAAAAATCTAAAGGTAAATTTAGGTCTAATAATCGTTTTCATTCCTTTCGTCACAATAAGGAACAAAAGCCTGATCCTTCACCCACAGGAGCGGTATCAGTTTGGAAACCATCTCCAGTCTGGAATAAATCCAAGCCTTTTAGAAAACCAAAGCCAGCTCCCAAGTCCACATGAAGGTGCGGCCCTCATTCCAGCCCAGCTGGTAGGGGGCAGATTATGATTTTTCAAAGAAATTTGGATCAATTCAATTCACAATCTTTGGATTCAGAACATTGTTTCAGAAGGGTACAGAATTGGCTTCAAGATAAGGCCTCCTGCAAAGAGATTTTTTATTTCCCGTGTCCCAGTAAATCCAGCGAAGGCTCTAGCATTTCTGAAATGTGTTTCAGATCTAGAGTTGGCTGGAGTAATTATGCCAGTTCCAGTTCTGGAACAGGGGCTGGGGTTTTATTCAAATCTCTTCATTGTACCAAAGAAGGAGAATTCCTTCAGACCAGTTCTGGATCTAAAAATATTGAATCGTTATGTAAGGATACCAACATTCAAAATGGTAACTATAAGGACTATCCTGCCTTTTGTTCAGCAAGGGCATTATATGTATACAATAGATTTACAGGATGCATATCTGCATATTCCGATTCATCCAGATCACTATCAGTTTCTGAGATTCTCTTTCCTAGACAAGCATTACCAGTTTGTGGCTCTGCCGTTTGGCCTAGCAACAGCTCCAAGAATTTTTACAAAGGTTCTCGGTGCCCTTCTGTCTGTAATCAGAGAACAGGGTATTGTGGTATTTCCTTATTTGGACGATATCTTGGTACTTGCTCAGTCTTCACATTTAGCAGAATCTCATACAAATCGACTTGTGTTGTTTCTTCAAGATCATGGTTGGAGGATCAATTTACCGAAAAGTTCATTGATTCCTCAGACAAGGGTAACCTTTTTAGGTTTCCAGATAGATTCAGTGTCCATGACTCTGTCTCTGACAGACAAGAGACGTCTAAAATTGATCTCAGCTTGTCGAAACCTTCAATCACAATCATTCCCTTCGGTAGCCTTATGCATGGAAATTCTAGGTCTTATGACTGCTGCATCGGACGCGATCCCCTTTGCTTGTTTTCACATGCGACCTCTTCAGCTCTGTATGCTGAACCAGTGGTGCAGGGATTACACAAAGATATCTCAATTAATATCTTTAAAACCGATTGTACGACACTCTCTGACGTGGTGGACAGATCACCATCGTTTAGTTCAGGGGGCTTCTTTTGTTCTTCCGACCTGGACTGTAATTTCAACAGATGCAAGTCTGACAGGTTGGGGAGCTGTTTGGGGGTCTCTGACAGCACAAGGGGTTTGGGAATCTCAGGAGGTGAGATTACCAATCAATATTTTGGAACTCTGTGCAATTTTCAGAGCTCTTCAGTCATGGCCTCTTCTAAAGAGAGAATCGTTCATTTGTTTTCAGACAGACAATGTCACAACTGTGGCATACATCAATCATCAAGGAGGGACTCACAGTCCTCTGGCTATGAAAGAAGTATCTCGAATACTGGTATGGGCGGAATACAGCTCCTGTCTAGTTTCTGCGGTTCATATCCCAGGTATAGACAATTGGGAAGCGGATTATCTCAGTTGCCAAACGTTACATCCGGGCGAATGGTCTCTTCACCCAGAGGTATTTCTTCAGATTGTTCAAATGTGGGGACTTCCAGAAATAGATCTGATGGCTTCTCATCTAAACAAGAAACTTCCCAGGTATCTGTCCAGATCCAGGGATCCTCAGGCGGAAGCAGTGGATGCATTGTCACTTCCTTGGAAGTATCCTGCCTATATCTTTCCGCCTCTAGTTCTTCTTCCAAGAGTAATCTCCAAGGTTCTGAAGGAATGCTCGTTTGTTCTGCTGGTGGCTCCAGCATGGCCTCACAGGTTTTGGTATGCGGATCTTGTCCGGATGGCCTCTTGCCAACCGTGGACTCTTCCGTTAAGACCAGACCTTCTATCGCAAGGTCCTTTTTACCATCAGGATCTCAAATCCTTAAATTTAAAGGTATGGAGATTGAACGCTTGATTCTTAGTCAAAGAGGTTTCTCTGACTCTGTGATTAATACTATGTTACAGGCTCATAAATCTGTATCTTGGAAGATATATTTTAGAGTCTGGAAGACTTACATTTCTTGGTGTCTTTGTCATAATTTTTCCTGGCATTCTTTTAGAATTCCGAGAATTTTAGTTTCTTCAGGATGGTTTGGATAAAGGTTTGTCTGCAAGTTCCTTGAAAGGACAAATCTCTGCTCTTTCTGTTCTTTTTCACAGAAAGATTGCTAATCTTCCTGATATTCATTGTTTTGAACAAGCTTTGGTTTGTATAAAACCTGTCATTAAGTCAATTTCTCCACCTTGGAGTTTGAATTTGGTTCTGGGGGCTCTTCAAGCTCCTCCGTTTGAACCTATGCATTCATTGGACATTAAATTACTTTTTTGGAAAGTTTTGTTTCTTTTGGCCATCTCTTCTGCTAGAAGAGTTTCTGAATTATCTGCTCTTTCTTGTGAGTCTCCTTTTCTGATTTTTCATCAGGATAAGGCGGTGTTGCGAACTTCTTTTAAATTTTTACCTAAGGTTGTGAATTCTAACAACATTAGTAGAGAAATTGTGGTTCCTTCATTGTGTCCTAATCCTAAGAATTCTAAGGAGAGATCATTGCATTCTTTGGATGTAGTTAGAGCTTTGAGATATTATGTTGAAGCTACTAAGAATTTCCGAAAGACTTCTAGTCTATTTGTTATCTTTTCCGGTTCTAGGAAAGGTCAAAAGGCCTCTGCCATTTCTTTGGCATCTTGGTTAAAATCTTTAATTCATCATGCTTATGTCGAGTCGGGTAAAACTCCGCCTCAAAGGATTACAGCTCATTCTACTAGGTCAGTTTCTACTTCCTGGGCGTTTAGGAATGAAGCTTCGGTTGATCAGATTTGCAAAGCAGCAACTTGGTCTTCTTTGCATACTTTTACTAAATTCTACCATTTTGATGTGTTTTCTTCTTCTGAAGCAGTTTTTGGTAGAAAAGTACTTCAGGCAGCTGTTTCAGTTTGATTCTTCTGCTTATAATTTCAGTTTTTTTCATTATAAGATTTAAACTTTATTTTGGGTGTGGATTATTTTCAGCGGAATTGGCTGTCTTTATTTTATCCCTCCCTCTCTAGTGACTCTTGCGTGGAAGATCCACATCTTGGGTAGTCATTATCCCATACGTCACTAGCTCATGGACTCTTGCTAATTACATGAAAGAAAACATAATTTATGTAAGAACTTACCTGATAAATTCATTTCTTTCATATTAGCAAGAGTCCATGAGGCCCACCCTTTTTGTGGTGGTTATGATTTTTTTGTATAAAGCACAATTATTCCAATTCCTTATTTTTTATGCTTTCGCACTTTTGTCTTATCACCTCACTTCTTGGCTACGCGTTAAACTGATTTGTGGGTGTGGTGAGGGGTGTATTTATAGGCATTTTGAGGTTTGGGAAACTTTGCCCCTCCTGGTAGGAATGTATATCCCATACGTCACTAGCTCATGGACTCTTGCTAATATGAAAGAAATAAATTTATCAGGTAAGTTCTTACATAAATTCAGTGCACTCTCATAAGTAACTCCACATGTGAGCACAGTTTTATCTATATGTGAACTAACACCCCCTAGCTGTGAAAAACTGTCAAATGCATTCAGATGAGAGGCAGCCTTCAAGGGCTTAGAAATTAGCATATGACCCTACCTAGGTTTATCTTTCAACTATGAATACCAAGAGAACAAAGCAAATTTTACGATAAAAGTAAATTGCAAAGTTGTTTAAAATGAAATGCCCTATCTGAATCATGAAAGGTTAATTTTGACTGACTGTCCCTTTAAAGCAAATTATGGTCATATCACATATGATTTTCAGTATGCATTATCATTTATTAGTTTTTGTTGTTGTTTTTTTGCTTGTTTAGAAGTACTGAATTTCTTGTCTTACAAAACAGTTTTTCATACTGTCCCTGTTTCTTTGATGTGGCAAAAAAATTAAACATAATTTATTCTTACCTGATAAATGTATTTATTTCTTGACACGGTGAGTCCACGGATCATCTTAATTACTGTTGGGAATATCACTCCTGACCAACAGGAGGAGGCAAAGAGCACCACAGCAAAAGCTGTTAAATACCACTCCCCCTACCCACAATCCCCAGTCATTCGACCAAAGGGAAAGGAGAAAGGAAGTAATCTAAGGTGCCGAGGTGCCTGAAGTTTATAGAGAAGCAAACTGTCTGAAAAACAGGGTGGGCCGTGGACTCACAGTGTCAAGAAAAAAAGAAATTTATCAGGTAAGAATAAATTATGTTTTCTTTCTAATGACACGGTGAGTCCACGGATCATCTTAATTACTGTTGACAACCAATACCCAAGCTAGAGGACACGAATAATAAGGGAGGGACAAGACAGTTAACCTAAACAGAAGGCACCACTGCTTGAAAAGAAGCCTCTGCTGAAGCAAAAGTATCAAATTTATAAAATTTAGAAAAAGTATGCAAAGATGACCAAGTCGCAACCTTGCAAAGCTGATCTACAGAAGCTCCATTTTTGAAAGCCCAAGAAGATGAAACAGCCCTCGTGGAATGAGCCGTAATTCTCTCAGGAGGCTGCTGACCAGCAGTCTCATATGCCAAGCGAATAACACTCCTCAACCAACAAGAAAGATAAGTAGTCATAGCTTTCTTACCCTTACGCTTCCCAGAAAAGACAACAAATAAAGAAGATCGGCGAAAATTCTTAGTTGCCTGCAAATAATATTTCAATGCACGAACCACATCCAGGTTGTGCAACAAACGCTCCTTATGAGAAGTATTAGGACACAAAGAAGGGACAACAGTACGGAGAACTACCTTATCAGAGTGAACAATAAGAAAAGACAATTCATACTGTAAGGCTGAAAGATCCAAAACTATTCGAGCCGAAGAAATAGACACCAGAAACAAAATCTTCCAAGATAACATCTTAATATCCAAAGAACGCATAGGTTCAAACAGAGTCTGTTGAAGGACTCTAAGAACCAAATTAAGACTCCAAGGTGTAGTAGTAGACTTAAACACAGGCTGAATTCTAACCAAGGCCTGCTAAAAAGAATGAACATCTGGCACATCCACCAGGTGCTTGTGCAATAAAATAGATAAAGCAGAAATTTGACCCTAATAAACTGAGCCAAACATCCCCAGTGCCTGCAAAACTGCCATACAATAAACAGTCAATTTAGAAGGTTAATTGTATATTTAGACAGAATTAACTGTCATAGTGCAAAATTCTCCTATATCAAAACAGGGAAAGAAATAGGCACTTACCTCAAAAAATCTGTCTGGCAGCAGGACAGCTCACTTGGTTTGAGAGGGGCTTCCTACCTCACATGGACCTGTGGAAAAAAGAAAAGGCTGAGTAAACTTACTCAAACTTTCAACCAAGGTCAGCATGAAATTACTTGTGAGGCTCAGTGGGGATTATACCCCACAAGTTCCCAAATGCATAAAAGCCACCACTTGCTCTACTGAAGAGACTGACATGGATTACGGCTAAACCCCAAAGAAAACCAGAGCAAACTTGCTCTGCTTAAAAAATAACAACCTCTTGATTGAAGAATCAGACACCTATCTTTACCCCTCCTTGCAACTGATACAAGCAAAGAGAATGACTGGGGATTGTGGGTAGAGGGAGTGGTTTTTAACAGCTTTTGCTGTGGTTCTCTTTGCCTCCTCCTGATGATTAGGAGTGATATTCCCAACAGTAATTAGGATGATTCGTGGACTCACTGTGTCATTAGAAAGAAATAAAGATTTTAATTATTATGGATCAAAAATAAATGTAACCCATAGGAAAGGAAAAAGAAAACTGAATCAGTTGAAGTGAAAACAGGCACAGTTTTTTTTAATTGGTTTATATGACCTATTATGACCTGAAGAAGCTCAGTTAAAGGGACATTATACACTCATTTTTTCTTTGTAGATGATCTATTTATATAGCCCATAAAGTTTTTTTTTTTTTAAATGTATAGGTTTGCTTATTTTTAAATAACATTGCTCTGATTTTCAGACTCCTAACCAAGCCCCAAAGTTTTACGAGAGTACTGTCAGCTACCTTCTCCAGCTTGCTCCTGTTTGTGTAAAGGGTCTTTTTTATATGCAAAAGAAGGGGGGGGGTCTTATTTCCCACTTGCAGTGGGCTTTCCAACTACCTTTTAAACAGAGCTAAACTGAGAGCTTCTAAGTAAGTTTTTAAACAGTTTTATACTGGATTTTTATATCAGTATCTGTGCATCTTATTCTTTATAGTAGTGTCTATTACATGCAGTTATATGAAAATGAGTGTATACTGTCCCTTTAAGCATGTATGCTACAGTGTATTTTATGCAAAGTACCTAGATTCAGTGTTGCTTTGAAAATTGCTGCTGGTCAGTAAGAATGAAAATAAAAACAATTGCAAGTAATCCCACTTCTATTTGCCTCGCCACATCAGCTGTAAAATATCCAAGGCTGTTTAAAGAAAGGCAGGAAGACCTTTGTGACATGATGATTCCAGTTTAAACTGGTCTAGGTCAGACCCACGAGATGACCATGCTGAATAGGACTAAATGGCAGAGATAAACATGCAAGTAATCTGCATGCCAGTGGCTTATGTAGTCAATACTGCTACACATGTTTACATATACCAATATCAGTGTTCTCCACAGAAAATTATTCCAGCTGGGTTTTTTTTCTTATATAATTTTCTGCTATCCAAAGCACAGATTAATTGCATAATTGAACATAAATGTATTTAATGATAATTTGTGCAATAAAATTGATTTTTAATATTAGCTAATACACCACACAGCTAAAATCTTAGCCAATATTTAAATGGACATAAACCCCACATTTTTTATTTCATGATTCAGATAGAGAATACATTTTTAAAAAACCTCTCCAATTTACTTCTATTATTAAATTTGCTTTATTCTTGTGTTATTCTTTGTTGAAGAGATATCTGGATAGGTAGCATGCACATGCCTTAAAGGGACATAATTAGGGTTGCCACTTCAGCCATGTTTTCCTGGACACTTATGAGTTATACATGCTGCAGGGTGTGCAGGGAGGAACATGTATTGTGTTTCTGGACAGCACTATTCATAGCATCCCCCCTGCATACCCTACAGCATGTATAACTTATAAGTGTTCTGTATTTTAAGGGACAGGTGGCAACCCTAGACATAATACTCATATGCTAAATCACTTGAAACTGATGCAGTATAACTGTAAAAAGCTGACAGGAAAGTATCACCTGAGCATCTCTATGTAAAAAAGGAAGATATTTTACCTCACAATCTCCTCAGCTCAGCAGAGTAAGTTCTGTGTAAAAAGTTATACTCAACTGCTCCCAGCTGCAGGTAAAAAAAAATAAAAAAAATGAAGAAATGAACAGCAGCCAATCAGCATCAGCAGTGCTGAGGTCATGAACTTTTACTGTGATCTCATGAGATTTGACTTGACTCTCATGAGATTTCATTGTAAACTTCCTTTACCTGATTGGTGAAATAAGATGAGAGTGCACGATGCTCATCCCTTCAGATGTCCCAGGACAGACACAATAAAATGCTGCTTAGAAATCCTTTACAATGGGAGGTGGCTACTGAGGAACTTTTGAGGTAAAATATCTTTCTTTTTTACATAGAGATGTTCAGGAGATATTTTCTAGTCAGCTTTTTACAGCTATGCTGCATCACTTTCAAGTGTTTAAACATTTGGGTATTATGGCCCTTTAAGCACTACATGACAGGAAATAGTGCTGCCATCTAGTGCTCTTGCTAATTTTTAACATTGTTGCAAAACTGCTGCCATAAAATGTTGCACACACCTGAACTTACCTTCCTGCTTTTCAACAAAGGATAACAAGCAAACTAAGAAAATTTGATAATAGAAGTAGATTAGAAAGTTGTTTAAAATTGTATGTTTTATCTGAATTGTGAAAGAAAAAATTGGGGTTTATGTCCCTTTAAATATTGGCTAAAATGTTAGCGGTGTGGGGAGAACACTGAATATATATTATGTTATTTGAGAGTAAACATAGTTTGTTTGGACCATGTAGATTTTTAGTATGTAAATCAGAAGAGTATGTAAAGAAATAATATAGTTAAGCAACCATTTTCAAGGTACTCAGATTCATAAATGCCCTTCATCACTTACCTCTGCCTTTCAGATAGATGCTTATGTGGGTTTTATAGCCATTATGAATTTCAAGAATAGTATACCAGTGGCAACAGTTGCTTCAGATCTTTCAGAACAGGAGTGTCTTTTTTGGGATATACATTATTCCATAAAGCTTAAGAAATTTACAATATTTAAAAAAAAAATATATATATATATATTTGCGTTTTTCTTTAAAATTGCTGTTAGAGCAGGGTGCGGAGCTAACCGTAAAGCAGAGCTGTCACACTGAGACAGACCACCATGTTCAGACCCTTCCAAAAGGTAGTATTAAATAGCTGGGCAGTGACTGGAGCACATAAAGAGACCAGCGGAGGAGTGAGCTGGTGTAACACTGCTTGATCAGTATGATTTACGGGACAGAGAGACCACAGCCTAACATGGTGGAGCTAACCTGATCAGTAGTGGAGGAGAGAACTCTAGACACCTGTTCGGGAGCAGCAGATGCAGGTTCAAAGGCACAGAGGCATTGGGGACTTCCACTACAGGACATTGTAGTTTGGTCACAAGACACAAGCCATCACTGTTGCATCTGACTACAAATTCACTACATAAGAGTACACCGTGATACTGCCCCATGCCAGATATATATATATATATTTAACTTTTGTCCACCAGGTCAATATATAATCCCTTTACTCTTGTTGTACTGACACCACAATATATATATATATCGAGTGACTATGTGCAATTATGATCTAGAGAATAATAATTAACCTGCTCCAGGTGTGAAGAGACAAATCTAGCTTTACCACAATCGGCATTGCGTGTAAAGAATGTTTACCTGATAAATTATTTCCTGGCATGGAGAGTCCACAAATTCATTACTGTTGGGCATTCACTTCCTAGCCACCAGGAGTAGACAAAGACACCCCGGCCAAAGTATCCCTCCTACTTCCCATACTCCCCCAGTCAAAAGAAAAATAGGAGAAACACAGGGGATAACAGGGCGGGTTCGTCGACTCTCCATGCCGGGAAAGAAAATAATTTATTAAGTAACTATAAATTTTGTTTTCTTTCCAACTGCATAAAGAGTACACAAATTAATTCATTACTTTTGGGAATCCAATACCCAAGCCAGAGAGGACACAGAATGAATAGGGAGGGAAAATAAGGCAGGTGATCCTAAGCTGAAGTACTTTTCTCCTAAAGGAAGCCTCAGCTGAGACAAAAACATCAAACTTGTAAAATCTTGAACATGTATGCAAAGAGGACCAGGTAGCTGCCTTATAGATTTGTTCCATAGAAGCTTCATTCTTAAAAGCTCAAGAAGATGACACAGCACGGGAAGAATGAGCCGTAATCCTCTCAGGAGGCTATTGAACATCTTCCTCATGAGCCAAACGAATGATAATCCTAAACCAAAATGAAAGAGTAGTCGCTGTGACTTTCTGACCCTTACGCTTATCTGCATACAATGCGAACAAGGAAGAAGATTGTCTAAAATGGTAGCATGGAGATAGAATTTCAAGGCATGCACCACATCCAGATTGGGCAACAAACGCTCCTTCTAAGAAGAAGGATTAGGAAAAAAGGAAGGTACTACAATCACCTGATTGATATTGCAGTTAGAAACCACCTTAGGAAGAAAACCCAGCTTGGTATGTAGAACCGCATTATCCGTATGGAAAATCAGATATGGTGGATCACACTTGGCTAGATTATGATTTTTGTCGGTAAAGCTGTGTGGTGCTAACGAGCAGTTTATTCTCACCGCTCACCTACAGACAACGCTGGTATTACAGGTTTTTACAAACCCGGCGTTAGCCGCAGAAAAGTGAGCGGAGAGCAAAATTTAGCTCCACATCTCACCTCAATACCAGCGCTGCTTACGGTAGCGGTGAGCTGGCTGAACGTGCTTGTGCACGATTTCCCCATAGGAATCAACGGGGAGAGCCAGCTGAAGAAAAACCTAACACCTGCAAAAAAGCAGCGTTCAGCTCCTAACGCAGCCCCATTGATTCCTATGGGGAAAATACATTTATGTCTAGACCTAACACCCTAACATGAACCCCGAGTCTAAACACCCCTAATCTTACACTTATTAACCCCTAATCTGCCGCCCCCGACATTGCTGACACCTGCATTATATTATTAACCCCTAATCTGCCGCTCCGGACACCGCCGACACCTACATTATATTATTAACCTCTAATCTGCCAACCCCAATGTCGCCACCACCTATCTACACTTATTAACCCCTAATCTGCCACCCCCAACATCACCCCCACTATGAAAGTTATTAACCCCTAAACCTAAGTCTAACCCTAACACCTCCTAACTTAAATATAATTTAAAAAATATAAATAGAATTACTACAATTAAATAAATTATTCCTATTTAAAACTAAATACCTGTAAAATGAACCCTAAGCTAGCTACAATATAACTAATAGTTACATTGTAGCTAGCTTAGGGTTTATTTTTATTTTACAGGCAACTTTGTATTTATTTTAACTAGGTACAATAGTTATTAAATAGTTATTAACTATTTAATAGCTACCTAGTTAAAATAAAGACAAATTTACCTGTAAAATAAAACCTAACCTAAGTTACAATTACACCTAACACTACACTATAATTAAATTAATTACCTAAATTAAATTAATTACAATTAAATAAAATAAACTAAAGTACAAAAACCCCCCCACCAAATTACAGAAAATAATAAAATAATTACAAGATTTTTAAACTAATTACACCTAATCTAATACCCCTAATAAAATAAAAAAGCCCCCCAAAATAAAAAAAGCCCTACCCTATACTAAATTACAAATAGCCCTTAAAAGGGCTTTTTGCGGGGCATTGCCCCAAAGTAATCAGCTCTTTTACCTGTAAATAAAAGTACAATACCCCAGCCGATGACTAACGACGAATGAAGGTTCCTTTAAATGACGTCATCCAAGATGGCGTCCCTTGAATTCCGATTGGCTGATAGAATTCTATCAGCAAATCGGAATTAAGGTAGGAAAAATCCTATTGGCTGATGCAATCAGCCAATAGAATTGAGCTCGCATTCTATTGGCTGATTGGAACAGCCAATAGAATGCAAGCTCAATTCTATTGGCCAGTTGGGTGAAGACTTCTCAAGGTAGGGTGATCTTCAAGGGGTTAGTGTTAGGTTTTATTAAGGGGGGATTGGGTGGGTTTTAGAGTAGGGTTGGGTGTGTGGGTGGTGGGTTTTAATGTTGGGGGGGGTATTGTACTTTTTTTTACAGGTAAAAGAGCTGATTACTTTGGGGCAATGCCCTGCAAAAAGCCCTTTTAAGGGCTATTTGTAAGTTGGTGTATGGTAGGGCTTTTTTTATTTTGAGGGGATTTTTATTTTAATAGGAGGATTAGATTAGGTGTAATTAGTTTAAAAAACTTGTAATTATTTTATTATTTTCTGTAATTTAGTGGGGGGGTTTGTAGTGTTAGGTGTATTTGTAACTTAGGTTAGGTTTTATTTTACAGGTAAATTTGTCTTCATTTTAAATAGGTAGCTATTAAATAGTTAATAACTATTTAATACCTATTGTACCTAGTTAAAATAAATACAAAGTTGCCTGTAAAATAATAATAAACCCTAAGCTAGCTACAATGTAACTATTAGTTATATTGTAGCTAGCTTAGGGTTTATTTTATAGGTAAGTATTTAGTTATAAATAGGAATAATTTAGTTAATGATAGTAATTTTATTTAAATTATATTTAAGTTAGGGGGGTGTTAGGGTTAGACTTAGATTTAGGGGTTAATACATTTAATATAGTGGCGGCGACGTTGGGGGCGGCAGATTAGAGGTTAATAAAATTTAACTAGTGTTTGCGAGGCGGGAGTACGGCGGTTTAGGGCTTAATATATTTATTAAAGTGGCGGCGATGTCCAGTTCGGCAGATTAGGGGTTAAAAATTTTATTTAACTATTTGCGATGTGGGGGGGGGGGGCTCGGTTTAGGGGTTAATAGGTAGTTTATGGGTGTTAGTGTACTTTTTAGCACTTTAGTTAAGAGTTTTATACTACGGCGTTAGCCCATAAAACTCTTAACTACTGAATTTCAAATGCGGTACAGGCTTGACAGGAGAGGGTGTACCGCTTACTTTTAGGAAGACTCGTAATACCGGCGTTAGGCAAATCTCATAGAAAAAATAGGATACGCAATTGACGTAAGTTGATTTGCAGTATTTTCGAGTCTGGCCGAAAAAGTGAGCGGAACACCTGTACCTGCAAGACTCGTGATACCAGCGGGCGTTAAAAAGCAGCTGTCAGGGTTTTTTCCCTGTTGTGTTTGCCATGTGCTGCTGGCAGCCATTTTACTCACCTCTCTTCCGGACTATGGTGCATTGTGGGGGATGCTGCTCATTTCCTGCACTTCCTTTTATGGCCAGACTGGTATGCATCATCCGTGTGAGACAGGATGCAGTCTCAGAATTGTAATGTCATCACTTATTATTTAAAGGGCCTCTGTTCAGTATGCTTTGCCTTTGCGTTGTCTCAGACCTGTTTGTGAGAGTTCCTGTGTATTACCTGGCCGCCTGATGTCCTTCCTGGTTCCTGATCCCTGGCTTGTTCCTAACTCTGCTGTTTTCCTTGTTCCTGATTCCGGCTCATCTGACTATTCGCTTTGGCTCCTAACTCAGCTCGTCTGACTACCAGCTATGGTTTTGACTCCTGGCTTGTTATTTGACTTGTGGACTTTTTATTATTTTTTGCTATTAATAAAGGTGTGATTATTTTTGCACTTCTCATCTCAGTCTGATTCCTGGCACCCTGACATTACCCAAAGGCCATGAATCCTGATGCTGCTAATTATCCACCTTTACCTGCCATCATTTCCAGGATGGATGTACAGGATCACCGCTTGGATCAATTTGCACTAGCCCTGCAAACCCTGCTGACTCGCACTGCACATTTGGACCAAAGTGTCCCGCAAGTTATGGCTGATCCTGTTTCCGCTGCTGCACCTAGTCCTACCAGGAGCATGTCTGGTTCTGCACCTCTACCTCAGTGATATAGAGTCGATCCTATTCAGTGCAGAGGATTTTTGAACCAGGTGGGCATTTAAATTTTTAGTCCTCAGAGGGGTATTTGAGATTGTCTTAATGCTCTTTCTCTGTGGTTTTTGCTAAATTTCTGAACGCCATCACCAACAAGTGCCATATTTTTATAGGCTTCCCTCACACTGAGGACACTTTGTGCAATCTCAAGAGGGAGTTCTATAATAAAGGTTGCATAACTAACGTGTTGGGGGCAAAAGACTACACCCATATTGCTCTGCAAAATTCCAAGGGCCCAGGAAATAGTATATCGCAATGAATGTGTTTGTGGCCTTTCTTGGGTCTACTCATGACTCCCATATACTCAGGAAGTCATCTGATTACAGTTTGAGGGGAGACAGTTTCCTCACGGATGTCTATTTGGTGAGTACTAATACACAGCACAAACAGATATATTTAAAATGTTTTGCGCTTCTCTATTTAATGCACTCATATATATATATCTGGGCTCTTGGAGCATGCAGAGTAATTATCTAATTTGCTTAATTATTTAGGTATCCTTTGTTGAAATGAATGATTTCAATCTGCGTTTCACTCATGAAACAAACAAACAGAAAATTCATTATTTGGATGTGGAGCTCAGAGGTTGGCAATCAGGTGAGATTACATCAGAAGTGTACAGAAATCCTATCTCAGGCAATAGTATTTTACATGCCAAGAGCTGCCATCCTCGACAGGTGCCATACTCTGTGGCCAAAGGACAGTTCATTCGCCTCAAAAGAAACTGTACGCGAGCAAAAGAATATGAACATCATGCTGAAGCGTTGCAGGATAGATTGAGGGACAGGGGCTATAGCACCAGAGTTCTCAAGAAAGCAAACAATAACTCAGAACGTAAATTGACGTTTGTTACGGATTACTCAGAACAGTATCACACTATCTGCAATATAATTCGGGGGCACTTCAAATTGTTTGCAGCTGATGATGGTCTAGCGGATGCAGTCAGTAAAGGCTGCAGATTTTCGTATAGAAGAAACAAATCTGTGGGGAGCATTTTGTTTCCTTCACAGCTTAGAAAACCTGCTTCAGCTACACAATCCTCTTGGCTTAGGCATAGGGTTACATACAGATGTGGGAATACCCAATGCAAAGCGTGTGAACACGTTCATATAGGCTCATCCTTTCAATCCTGCACTACAGGGGAAACTTTTGAAGTGGCTACCTGTGTGAATTGTAGATCCACCTATTGTTTTTACCTCCTGTGGTGTACAGTTTGTAATCTCCAATACATAGGATTAACAACAAGGGAGGTACACTCACGAATACGTGAGCATCTATCAACCATTAGAGTGGGTAAAAGTAGTACCCCCATTGTTAATCACTTTGTTAACACACATAACAAAAATTGTGCAAGCCTCAGATGGATGATAATTGAGAAAGTCCAGGCCCAGGGGAGAGGAGGGGACAAGTTCCAGATTTTATCTAGACAGGAGATGTACTGGATTTTCAGACCAAGGTACCCTTTGGTCTGAACTCTGAATATGACTTTATCAATCACTGGAATTGATCTTGTCCCCTACCTATTCTCTGGGTCTTTCAAAGATATGTATTACTACATGCCCAAAAATAAAAACATAAGCGAATATCTATCACCTCTGTATCTCCATCCCTTATTACCCCATTGCATACATGTATATTCAATGGATTGGTTGTAAGCAGTCACTTGAATGCACATAAGTGCCTAGGTTTAGTAAGTCTTCTTACCTATATTCCATAAAAAAAC
Organism: Bombina bombina; assembly: GCF_027579735.1. Classification (NCBI taxonomy): domain Eukaryota; kingdom Metazoa; phylum Chordata; class Amphibia; order Anura; family Bombinatoridae; genus Bombina; species Bombina bombina. The sequence continues at coordinate 1,213,447,217 of NC_069500.1, read as the reverse complement.
ACTATACTCAGTTATAAATATATTCTATACTCCTTGTTCTTAATTATTTCAAAAAACATAATTTATGTAAGAACTTACCTGATAAATTCATTTCTTTCATATTAGCAAGAGTCCATGAGCTAGTGACATATGGGATATACATTCCTACCAGGAGGGGCAAAGTTTCCCAAACCTCAAAATGCCTATAAATACACCCCTCACCACACCCACAAATCAGTTTAATGAATAGCCAAGAAGTGGGGTGATAAGAAAAAAGTGCGAAGCATAAATATAAGGAATTGGAATAAATGTGCTTTATACAAAAAAATCATAACCACCACAAAAAAAGGGTGGGCCTCATGGACTCTTGCTAATATGAAAGAAATTAATTTATCAGGTAAGTTCTTACATAAATTATGTTTTCTTTCATGTAATTAGCAAGAGTCCATGAGCTAGTGACGTATGGGATAATGACTACCCAAGATGTGGATCTTCCACGCAAGAGTCACTAGAGAGGGAGGGATAAAATAAAGACAGCCAATTCCGCTGAAAAAAATCCACACCCAAAAATAAAGTTTAAATCTTATAAAGAAAAAAAACTGAAAATATAAGCAGAAGATTCAAACTGAAACAGCTGCCTGAAGTACTTTTCTACCAAAGACAGCTTCAGAAGAAGAAAACACATAAAAATGGTAGAATTTAGTAAAAGTATGCAAAGAAGACCAAGTTGCTGCTTTGCAAATCTGATCAACCGAAGCTTCATTCCTAAATGCCCAGGAAGTAGAAACTGACCTAGTAGAATGAGCTGTAATCCTTTGAGGCAGAGTTTTACCCGACTCGACATAAGCATGATGAATTAAAGATTTCAACCAAGATGCCAAAGAAATGGCAGAGGCCTTCTGACCTTTCCTAGAACCGGAAAAGATAACAAATAGACTAGAAGTCTTTCGGAAATTCTTAGTAGCTTCAACATAATATTTCAAAGCTCTAACTACATCCAAAGAATGCAATGATTTCTCCTTAGAATTCTTAGGATTAGGACATAATGAAGGAACCACAATTTCTCTACTAATGTTGTTGGAATTCTCAACCTTAGGTAAAAATTTAAAAGAAGTTCGCAACACCGCCTTATCCTGGTGAAAAATCAGAAAAGGAGACTCACAAGAAAGAGCAGATAATTCAGAAACTCTTCTGGCAGAAGAGATGGCCAAAAGGAACAAAACTTTCCAAGAAAGTAATTTAATGTTCAATGAATGCATAGGTTCAAACGGAGGAGCTTGAAGGGCCCTCAGAACCAAATTCAAACTCCAAGGAGGAGAAATTGACTTAATGACAGGTTTTATACGAACCAAAGCTTGTACAAAACAATGAATGTCAGGAAGATTAGCAATCTTTCTGTGAAAAAGAACAGAAAGAGCAGAGATTTGTCCTTTCAAGGAACTTGCAGACAAACCTTTATCCAAACCATCCTGAAGAAACTGTAAAATTCTCGGAATTCTAAAAGAATGCCAGGAAAAATGATGAGAAAGACACCAAGAAATATAAGTCTTCCAGACTCTATAATATATCTCCCTAGATACAGATTTACGAGCCTGTAACATAGTATTAATCACAGAGTCAGAGAAACCTCTTTGACTAAGAATCAAGCGATCAAACTCCATACCATTAAATTTAAGGATTTGAGATCCTGATGGAAAAAAGGACCTTGCGACAGAAGGTCTGGCCTTAACGGAAGAGTCCACGGTTGGCAAGAGGCCATCCGGACAAGATCCGCATACCCAAACCTGTGAGGCCATGCTGGAGCTACCAGCAGAACAAACGAGCATTCCTTCAGAATCTTGGAGATTACTCTTGGAAGAAGAACTAGAGGCGGAAAGATATAGGCAGGATGATACTTCCAAGGAAGTGACAATGCATCCACTGCTACCGCTTGAGGATCCCTGGATCTGGACAGATACCTGGGAAGTTTCTTGTTTAGATGAGAGGCCATCAAATCTATTTCTGGAAGTCCCCACATTTGAACAATCTGAAGAAATACCTCTGGGTGAAGAGACCATTCGCCCGGATGTAACGTTTGGCGACTGAGATAATCCGCTTCCCAATTGTCTATACCTGGGATATGAACCGCAGAAACTAGACAGGAGCTGGATTCCGCCCATACCAGAATTCGAGATACTTCTTTCATAGCCAGAGGACTGTAAGTCCCTCCTTGATGATTGATGTATGCCACAGTTGTGACATTGTCTGTCTGAAAACAAATGAACGATTCTCTCTTTAGAAGAGGCCAAGACTGAAGAGCTCTGAAAATTGCACAGAGTTCCAAAATTTTGATCGGTAATCTCACCTCCTGAGATTCCCAAACCCCTTGTGCTGTCAGAGACCCCCACACAGCTCCCCAACCTGTAAGACTTGCATCTGTTGAAATTACAGTCCAGGTCGGAAGAACAAAAGAAGCCCCCTGAACTAAACGATGGTGATCTGTCCACCACGTCAGAGAGTGTCGTACAATCGGTTTTAAAGATATTAATTGAGATATCTTTGTGTAATCCCTGCACCACTGGTTCAGCATACAGAGCTGAAGAGGCCGCATGTGAAAACGAGCAAAGGGGATCGCGTCCGATGCAGCAGTCATAAGACCTAGAATTTCCATGCATAAGGCTACCGAAGGGAATGATTGTGACTGAAGGTTTCGACAAGCTGATATCAATTTTAGACGTCTCTTGTCTGTCAAAGATAGAGTCATGGACACTGAATCTATCTGGAAACCTAAAAAGGTTACCTGTGTCTGAGGAATCAATGAACTTTTTGGTAAATTGATCCTCCAACCATGATGTTGAAGAAACAACACAAGTCGATTCGTATGAGATTCTGCTAAATGTGAAGACTGAGCAAGTACCAAGATATCCTCCAAATAAGGAAATACCACAATACCCTGTTCTCTGATTACAGACAGAAGGGCACCGAGAACCTTCGTAAAAATTCTTGGAGCTGTAGCTAGGCCAAACGGCAGAGCCACAAACTGGTAATGCTTGTCTAGGAAAGAGAATCTCAGAAACTGATAGTGATCTGGATGAATCGGAATATGCAGATATGCATCCTGTAAATCTATTGTAGACATATAATGCCCTTGCTGAACAAAAGGCAGGATAGTCCTTACAGTTACCATTTTGAATGTTGGTATCCTTACATAACGATTCAATATTTTTAGATCCAGAACTGGTCTGAAGGAATTCTCCTTCTTTGGTACAATGAAGAGATTTGAATAAAACCCCAGTCCCTGTTCCAGAACTGGAACTGGCATAATTACTCCAGCCAACTCTAGATCTAAAACACATTTCAGAAATGCTTGAGCCTTCGCTGGGTTTACTGGGACACGGGAAAGAAAAAATCTCTTTGCAGGAGGCCTTATCTTGAAGCCAATTCTGTACCCTTCTGAAACAATGTTCTGAATCCAAAGATTGTGAACGGAATTGATCCAAATTTCTTTGAAAAAACGTAATCTGCCCCCTACCAGCTGAGCTGGAATGAGGGCCGCACCTTCATGTGGACTTAGGAGCTGGCTTTGATTTTCTAAAAGGCTTGGATTTATTCCAGACTGGAGATGGTTTCCAAACTGATACCGCTCCTGAGGATGAAGGATCAGGTTTTTGTTCCTTGTTGTGACGAAAGGAACGAAAACGATTATTAGACCTAAATTTACCTTTAGATTTTTTATCCTGTGGTAAAAAAGTTCCTTTCCCTCCAGTAACAGTTAAGATAATAGAATCCAACTGAGAACCAAACAATTTATTACCCTGGAAAGAAAGGGAAAGCAGAGTAGACTTATAAGACATATCAGCATTCCAAGTTTTAAGCCATAAAGCTCTTCTAGCTAAAATAGCTAGAGACATATACCTGACATCAACTCTAATGATATCAAAGATGGCATCACAAATAAAATTATTAGCATGTTGAAGAAGAAGAATAATGCTATGAGAATTATGATCTGTTACTTGTTGCGCTAAAGCTTCTAACCAAAAAGTTGAAGCTGCAGCAACATCCGCTAAAGATATAGCAGGTCTAAGAAGATTACCTGAACACAAGTAAGCTTTTCTTAGAAAGGATTCAATTTTCCTATCTAAAGGATCCTTAAAAGAAGTCCATCTGCCGTAGGAATAGTAGTACGCTTAGCAAGAGTAGAGACAGCCCCATCAACCTTAGGGATTTTGTCCCAAAACTCTAATCTGTCAGATGGCACAGGATATAATTGCTTAAAACGTTTAGAAGGAGTAAATGAATTACCCAAATTATTCCATTCCCTGGAAATTACTTCAGAAATAGCACCAGGGACAGGAAAAACTTCTGGAATAACTATAGGAGATTTAAAAACCTTATCTAAACGTTTAGATTTAGTATCAAGAGGACCAGAATCCTCAATTTCTAATGCAATTAGGACTTCTTTAAGTAAAGAACGAATAAATTCCATTTTAAATAAATATGAAGATTTATCAGCATCAACCTCTGAGACAGAATCCTCTGAACCAGAAGAAACATTATCAGAATCAGAATGATGATGTTCATTTAAAAATTCATCTGAAAAATGAGAAGTTTTAAAAGACTTTTTACATTTACTAGAAGGAGGAATAACAGACATAGCCTTCTTAATGGATTTAGAAACAAAATCTCTTATGTTATCAGGAACACTCTGAGTATTAGATGTTGACGGAACAGCAACAGATAATGTAACAGTACTAAAGGAAATATTATCTGCATTAACAAGTTTGTCATGACAAACAGTACAAACAACAGCTGGAGGAACAGATACCATAAGTTTACAGCAGATACACTTAGCTTTGGTAGCTCCAGCACCAGGCAGCGATTTTCCAGAAGTATCTTCTGACTCAGTTTCAACGTGGGACATCTTGCAATATGTAATAGAAAAAACAACATATAAAGCAAAATTGATCAAATTCCTTAAATGACAGTTTCAGGAATGGGAAAAAATGCCAGTGAACAAGCTTCTAGCAACCAGAAGCAATAAAAAATGAGACTTAAATAATGTGGAGACAATAGTGACGCCCATATTTTTTTAGCGCCAAAAATGACGCCCACATTATTTGGCGCCTAAATGCTTTTGGCGCCAAAAATGACGCCACATCCGGAACGCTGACACTTTTGGCGCAAAAGAACGTCAAATATGACGCAACTTCCGGCGACACGTATGACGCTGGAAACAGAAAAAAAATTTTGCGCCAAAAAAGTCCGCGCCAAGAATGACGCAATAAAATGAAGCATTTTCAGCCCCCGCAGCCTAACAGCCCACAGGAAAAAAGTCAAATTTTAAGGTAAGAAAAAAATTGATTTATTCATATGCATTATCCCAAATATGAAACTGACTGTCTGAAATAAGGAATGTTGAACATCCTGAGTCAAGGCAAATAAATGTTTGAATACATATATTTAGAACTTTATAAAAAAGTGCCCAACCATAGCTTAGAGTGTCACAGAAAATAAGACTTACTTACCCCAGGACACTCATCTACATGTTGTAGAAAGCCAAACCAGTACTGAAACGAAAATCAGCAGAGGTAATGGTATATAAATAAGAGTATATCGTCGATCTGAAAAGGGAGGTAAGAGATGAATCTCTACGACCGATAACAGAGAACCTATGAAATAGACCCCGTAGAAGGAGATCATTGAATTCAAATAGGCAATACTCTCCTCACATCCCTCTGACATTCACTGCACGCTGAGAGGAAAACCGGGCTCCAACCTGCTGCGGAGCGCATATCAACGTAGAATCTAGCACAAACTTACTTCACCACCTCCATAGGAGGCAAAGTTTGTAAAACTGATTTGTGGGTGTGGTGAGGGGTGTATTTATAGGCATTTTGAGGTTTGGTAAACTTTGCCCCTCCTGGTAGGAATGTATATCCCATACGTCACTAGCTCATGGACTCTTGCTAATTACATGAAAGAAATAAATTTTACTTGATTATAGGGTCCTCGCGCTGTACATAAAATGTCCCTGTATCAAGTATACCTTTATAAAACCAAGGATCCAAGGCAGTATATGGTACACATATTGTCTACTCAGTTGTAAATACTCTATGAATGGAATAAAGCATCTCAGTAATAGTATGAGGGAAGTTCTGTGATATTGGGAGTATTTCTTTTATATCCATCAGTATATGCCATCTCTAATTCACATATTTATATATATTTTTTAATAATATCCTTTGATTAGTATGTCGCCAAACCTAAATAAATTAAGACTAGGCTTTGAATGTATATATATCATAAACAAACGATTAAGCCTATGAGGTTAGAAATATAATAAAGTGATAACAGGTGACATTGAACATACAGGATCTATGATATTGTTAATGTGCATATTATATATTGTGATAATGAACATATACAATCTATTACATTGTCAAAAAGCATATCATGTACTGTACCTTTAATACCCGAATTGATGTTTAGGATTTCCACCAATCAAATCCCAAAGGGGTTTTTTTTAAATCAGAGTGTTTGTATGGTGTTTTAAGACTATGAGTACGGCGCAAGCCGAAACTTGTTAGTCTATTTTTTCCTTCAAATAGGGTATGTACCCTCCATGTTTTAATTATTTCTAATAAAGAGACTTTTTATTCTAACTACAGCAACTGACATTTTGTTTATTTTTGATCCTTTGTTGAAAAGCATAGCTAGGAAGGATCAGCACCTGGGTGCTATTTGCTGATTGGTGGCTGCACATATAAAATCATCAGCATTTAGCACCAAGGTGCTGAGCCTACCTATCTATGCCTTTCAACAAATCATTCCTAAATAATGAAACATTATTAGATAATAGAAGAAAATTGCTTAAATGTGTGCTCTATCTGAATCATGAAAGAAACATTTTCAGTTTCCTGTCCCTTTAAACAGAGGCGTAACTAGAAACCTTAGGGCCCCGGTGCAAGAATCCACAAAGGCCCCCCCCAAAAAAAATTTTCTTTATATATATATATATATATATATATATATATATATATATATAATGGGGGGGAAACATTTTTGAAGAAAAAAAAGAAAAGTTTAAAAAAGAAAACAAATGTGCTGAAGCAGGGGCCCCCCTAAAGGGGGACCTCCCGGGGGCCCGGTCATAACCGCGACTGCTGCATCACTGATAGTTCCGCCCCTGTCTTTAAAGTGCCAAAAAACATTTTTGCCCGGATTACATGTAGGGCGGTATGGCATTTCCGTATGTGATATGGTGTTTGCGTGCGGAAAAACACATAAAAAATAAGTTACAAAGTATACTAACACCCATAAACTACACTAATAACCCCTAAACCACCCCCACCCCACATTGAGACTACTTAAATAAAGTATTAACCCCTAAACTGCTGTTCCTCCATATCGCCAACAACTAAATAAACTTATTAACCCCTAAACCACTGTTCGCCCCATTACGAAAACTAAATAAACCTATTAACCCCTAAACCACCATCCACCCACATCGCCAACACTAAATAAACCTATTAACCCCTAAACGGCCATCTCCCCACATCACGACTACTAAAAAAACCTATTAACTCCAAAACTGCCATCCCCCACATCGCGATAAACCCTAAACCTAACATTCCCTAACTTTAAATTAAAGTTACAATATACTAACTATCTTAAAATAAATAAAAACTTACCTGTGGGGAAAAAAACCCCTAAGCCTAACGCCTAGATTTAGAGTTTTGCGTTAGAAGGGGTGCGTTAGCTACGCATGTTTTTTTCCCCCCGCACCTTTTAAACAACGCTGGTATTTAGAGTTCTCAGAAGGGCTGAGTTAGGCTCCAAAAAGGGAGCGTAGAGCTGAGGAGGGGGCGAGGTCTTCATCAACATCGGTCCTCATCTTCATTTATCCGACATGGAGGTCCTCTTCATGCAGTCTCAAGCCGCACACTGAAGATTAAATGGAAGGTACCCCTTTTATATGGGGGTACCCTTGCATTCCTATTGGCTGACAAAATCAAATCAGCCAATAGAAAAAAAAGCTGCTTACATCCTATTGGCTGATTTGACTTTCAAGAATCAAAGTAAAATATGCCCTGTTAGACCAAAATACTGACCCCAAGTCATCCTTTATTGGGTTATACAAAACAAGCAAATGTGGACAATCCAGCCTATGGGGCCGATTTATGAAAGTGTGAGTGGACATAATCCGCTGTAGCGGATCATGTCTGCCTCACATCGATAACTGCCAACAGCATACGCTGTCGCATTTATCATTGCACAAGCAGTTCTGGTGAACTGCTTGTGCAATATCGCCCCTGCAGATTCGTGGCCAATCAGCCACTAGTAGGGAGTGTCAATCAACCTGATAGTATATGATCAGGCGGATTGCTGTTCGCCACCTCAGAGGTAGAGGATGAGTCATGGATCAGCGGACTTAAGACCGTTGCTTCATAACTCCTATTTCCGCCGAGCCTGAAGACTCGCATGGAAAAAGCTGCATCAAGCTCCATACGGATCTTGATGAATCGGTTCCAATATCTTTCAACTATTTCCACATCCTTCAGTCATGAAGGCACACTCTTTGCTGCAGTAATCATGGATCATTTGACTTTATAGGCCTCTAATATTGCTGTTAGGGTTCTACTCCAGGATGGATCACCTTTAAATTGATATATTAGAGTCTTTATCTATTTACATCTAGGCAAATTAGTTACGTTTCATTTATTTACTGTACTGCATCTTATGAGAATATTGAGTACGCTTGTATAGCCTTGATTTTGGTAATTGTGTTTGTTTTTCTGTTTTCCGTTGTCCAAAAATCAATAAAAAAATTCTTTACAACAAAATAAAAAAAAAAATTTAAAAAAAAATCACTCATTAAGTACTCAAAATAAGTCAAATGAGATTTCAGCAGGTTCAAGGTATAGCATTAGAAAAGTTAAAAAAACAAACATATCTTTTCTGATTGATTGGAATTATGCACCGCTGAAAATTTTTTTTGTTTCGCTTTAAATTAGTTAAAAAATAATTTAGTTTCGGCAAATTAGTTTAGTTAAAAAAAAAATCATTTTGGCAAATTATTTATGTTACGTTAAATCGGTTTCAGATCGGTTTGTTTTTTCGGATACACATTTGTTTTTTCGGATCCATTAGTTATAGATAAGATAAACGAAAGGATCTGAAAAAATTATTTAATTTAACGTAACTAATGTGCCGGCGAATGCCGAAACAAAATTATGTAAAATCCGAAAATTTGGATACTAATTTATTCAGATAGGATGAAGACTTCGGACCCTCTTCTGGACGGATCGGTGATACCCGGCGTGGTGAAGATAAGGTAGGAAGATCTTCAGGGGCTTAGTGTTAGGTTTTTAAAGGGGGGTTTGGGTTAGATTAGGGGTATGTGGGTGGTGGGTTGTAATGTTGGGGGGGGTATTGTATGTTTATTTAAATGCAAAAGAGCTGTTTTCTTTGGGGCATGCCCCGCAAAAGGCCCTTTTAAGGGCTGGTAAGGTAAAAGAGCTGTTAAATTTTTATTTTAGAATAGGGTAGGGCATTTTTTTATTTTGGGGGGCTTTGTTATTTTTTTAGGGGGCTTAGAGTAGGTGTAATTAGTTTAAAATTCTTGTAATCTTTTTTTATTTTTTGTAATTTAGTGTTTGTTTGTTTTTGTAATTTAGTTTAGTTGATTTAATTGTAGATAATTGTAGGTAGTTTATTTAATTAATTTATTGATAGTGTAGTGTTAGGTTTAATTGTTAATTAGGTTAAGGATTTATTTTACAGGTAATTTTGTAATTATTTGAACTAGGTAGCTATTAAATAGTTATTAACTATTTAATAGCTATTGTACCTAGTTAAAATAAATACAAAGTTGCCTGTAAAATAAATATAAATCCTAAAATAGCTACAATATAATTATTCGTTATATTGTAGCTATATTAGGGTTTATTTTACAAGTAAGTATTTAGCTTTAAATAGGATTAATTTATTTAATAAGATTTATTTTATTTCGTTAGATTTAAATTATATTTAACTTAGGGGGGTGTTAGTGTTAGGGTTAGATTTAGCTTTAGGGGTTAATATATTTATTAGAGTAGCGGCGAGGTCCGTTCGGCAGATTAGGGGTTAATACTTGAAGTTAGGTGTCGGCGATGTTAGGGAGGGCAGATTAGGGGTTAATACTATTTATTATAGGGTTTTTGAATCGGGAGTGAGGCGGATTAGGGGTTAATACATTTATTATAGTAGCGGTGAGGTCCGGTCGGCAGATTAGGGGTTAATAAGTGTAGGTAGGTAGCGGCGACGTTGGGGGGGCAGATTAGGGGTTAATAAATATTATGTAGGTGTCAGCGATGTTAGGGGAAGCAGATTAGGGGTACATAGGGATAATGTAGGTTGCAGCGGTGTGCGGTCGGCAGATTAGGGGTTAAAACATTTTAATAGAGTGGCGGCAATGTGGGTTTAGGGGTACATAGGTAGTTTATGGGTGTTAGTGTACTTTAGAGCACAGTAGTTAAGAGCTTCATGAACCGGCGTTAGCCCATAAAGCTCTTAACTCCTGACTTTTTTCTGCGGCTGGAGTCTTGTCGTTAGAGTTCTAACGCTCACTTCAGCCAAGACTCTAAATACCGGTGTTAGAAAGATCCCATTGAAAAGATAAGATACGCAATTGACGTAAGGGGATCTGCGGTATGGAAAAGTCGCGGCTGGAAAGTGAGCGTTAGACCCTTACCTACAAGACTCTAAATACCAGCGGCCGGCCAAAACCAGCGTTAGGACCCCCTAACGCTGGTTTTGATGGCTAACGCAGAACTCTAAATCTAGGCATAACATTACTTGTTTAAAAAATAAAAAATACCAAAACTAAAAAACCTACATTACCAAAAATAAAAAAAACAAACATTACCAAAAATAATAAAACCTAAGATTACCAGAAAAAAAACATTACAAAACAAAAAAAAACTGACAAAAAATAAAAAAAGCTATCGTTACAAAAAATAACAAACAAAATGATCCAAAATAATAAAAATTATTCCTATTCTGATAACTCAAAAATAAAAACCACCGCCAAAAAAATGAAGCCCCCTAATCTAAAAATTAACTACCAATAGCCCTTTAAAGGGCCTTTTGCAGGGCACTGCCCCAAAGTTAACAGCTCTCTTGCCTTAAAAATTAAACAATTACCCCCTAACATTACAACCCCCCCAAAAAAAAAAAAACCTAACTAAAAAAACCCTAATCTACCCATTGCCCGAAAAGGGCATTTGGATGGTTATTGCCCTTAAAAGGGCATTCAGATCTTTTTCTGCCAATTTTAAATGAAAAAAGCCCTAATCTTAACCCCCACCCCCCAAAAATTGGTACTCACCATTGCTGTAGTCAGGCGATCCATCTTCATCCATCGTGGGACCATCTTCTATCTTCATCCAAGCTGAGGAGGGGGCGAGGTCTTCATCAACATCGGTCCTCATCTTCATTTATCCGACATGGAGGTCCTCTTCATGCAGTCTCAAGCCGCACACTGAAGATTAAATGGAAGGTACCCCTTTTATATGGGGGTACCCTTGCATTCCTATTGGCTGACAAAATCAAATCAGCCAATAGAAAAAAAAGCTGCTTACATCCTATTGGCTGATTTGACTTTCAAGAATCAAAGTAAAATATGCCCTGTTAGACCAAAATACTGACCCCAAGTCATCCTTTATTGGGTTATACAAAACAAGCAAATGTGGACAATCCAGCCTATGGGGCCGATTTATGAAAGTGTGAGTGGACATAATCCGCTGTAGCGGATCATGTCTGCCTCACATCGATAACTGCCAACAGCATACGCTGTCGCATTTATCATTGCACAAGCAGTTCTGGTGAACTGCTTGTGCAATATCGCCCCTGCAGATTCGTGGCCAATCAGCCACTAGTAGGGAGTGTCAATCAACCTGATAGTATATGATCAGGCGGATTGCTGTTCGCCACCTCAGAGGTAGAGGATGAGTCATGGATCAGCGGACTTAAGACCGTTGCTTCATAACTCCTATTTCCGCCGAGCCTGAAGACTCGCACGGAAAAAGCTGCATCAAGCTCCATACGGATCTTGATGAATCGGTTCCAATATCTTTCAACTATTTCCACATCCTTCAGTCATGAAGGCACACTCTTTGCTGCAGTAATCATGGATCATTTGACTTTATAGGCCTCTAATATTGCTGTTAGGGTTCTACTCCAGGATGGATCACCTTTACATTGACATATTAGAGTCTTTATCTATTTACATCTAGGCAAATTAGTTACGTTTCATTTATTTACTGTACTGCATCTTATGAGAATATTGAGTACGCTTGTATAGCCTTGATTTTGGTAATTGTGTTTGTTTTTCTGTTTTCCGTTGTCCAAAAATCAATAAAAAAATTCTTTACAACAAAATAAAAAAAAAAAATAAAAAAAAAAAATCACTCATTAAGTACTCAAAATAAGTCAAATGAGATTTCAGCAGGTTCAAGGTATAGCATTAGAAAAGTTAAAAAAACAAACATATCTTTTCTGATTGATTGGAATTATGCACCGCTGAAAATTTTTTTTGTTTCGCTTTAAATTAGTTAAAAAATAATTTAGTTTCGGCAAATTAGTTTAGTTAAAAAAAAAATAATTTTGGCAAATTATTTATGTTACGTTAAATCGGTTTCAGATCGGTTTGTTTTTTCGGATACATTTGTTTTTTCGGATACATTTGTTTTTTCGGATCCATTAGTTATAGATAAGATAAACGAAAGGATCTGAAAAAATTATTTAATTTAACGTAACTAATGTGCCGGCGAATGCCGAAACAAAATTATGTAAAACCGCCGCAGCCACCCCCACTAAATAAAGCTATTAACCCCTAAAGCGCTGTCCTCCAACATCGCCAACACTATCTAAACCTATTAACCCTTAAACCCCTGCCCCTCACATCGCCGACACTAAATCACTAAATAAAGTTACCTTTTTTAAGGTTTTTTGGGGTGTTTTTTTTAGATTAGGGCTAATGGGCAATCTTAGAAGAGCCGAATGCCCTTTTAAGGGCAGTAAAAAAGCTTAATGCCTTTTTAAGGGCAATGCCAATACAAATGCTCTTTTCAGGGCAATGGGTAAATAAGGTTTAACAACTTTATTTTATTTAGTGGGTTTGGGGGGTGTTTTTTTTATAAAATTGCCCTTTTAAGGTAGTTTATTATAGCTTAGGTTTTTTTTTATTTTGGAGTGTTTTTTTTTTAATAAGGTATTAGAATAGAAATAATTTTTATTGTTTTGGATAATTTAGTTTGTTATTTTTTGTAATGGTAGTTTTCTTTTATTTTTTGTAATTTTAGTGGTTTTTTATTTTTGTAATGTTAGTGTTTTTTTTTGTAATGTTAGGTTTTAGTGTAAGGCTACTTAGGTTTTACTTTTATTTTAAAGGTAAGTTTGTATTTATTTTAACTAGGTAGTTAGTAAATGGTTAATAACTATTTACTAACTAGTCTACCTAGTTAAAATAAATACAAACTTACCTGTGAAATAAAAGTAAAGCCTAAGCTAGCTACAATATAAATATTAGTTATATTGTAGCTAGTTTAGGTTTGTTTTATTTCACAGGTAAGTTTGTATTTAGTTTTAAATAGGTATTATTTAGTTAATAATTGTAACTTAATTTAGCTCTATTTTAATTATGTTAAAGTTAGGGTGGTTAGGGTTACGGTTAGGGTTAGGTTTAGAGTTAGGGGTTAATATAGTTTAATTTAGGTTGTTAATTTAGGTTGTTGCGATGCGGGGGCCGGAGGTTTAGGGGTTAATAGGTTTAGTTCGTTTTGGGGATGTTTGGGAATGGCGGTTTAGGGGTTAATAGGCTTAGTGTCGGCGATGTTTGGAAACGGCGGTTTAGGGGTTAATATGTTTAGTTAGTGTCGACGATGACGGGAAGCTGCGGTTTAGGGGTTAACAGGTTTAGTTAGTTTCGGCGATGTCGGGTTTAATAGGTTTAGTTTGTGTCAGCGATGTTTGGGAACAGCGGTTTAGGGGTTAATATGTTTAGTTTGTGTCTGCAATGTTTAGGAATAGCGGTTTATGGGTTAATAGGTTTAGTTAGTGTCTGCGATGCGGGGGTGCGGTTTAGGGGTTAATAGGTTTAGTTAGTTTCGGCGATGTCGGGGAATAGCGGTTTAGGGGTTAATAGCTTTATTTAATTATTTAGAGTTAGTGTTGGCGATGTGCGGTTTACATTAGGAACAATGAAAAATTCTGATTATGAATAATGGATCCGAAAATTTGGATACTAATTTATTCATTTTTTTAAATTTTTCGGGATGTGCTGATTTGGAAATTCGGATGCATCCGACTCTCTGAATTTGGTAAAATTCAGCCTAAAAATGAATTTGGCCGAAACGAAACGCACATGTCTAATTGGAATACCCCTTTT